>NC_030684.2:16300346-16328107 GCF_000004195.4 Xenopus tropicalis
GAGAGGAGAGAGAGGAGATGTTCTATGGATACATAACAGCCCGCCTCTAATGCCATAGTCAACTGACTACAATGAAAACAAAGCCAACCTCAGAGCTACTTAAAAAATATAACCAAAACATGATTTCACACTTATAAGATTTGTATTCTAGAGACTAGGGTGACAGCGACCTTTAAGCAAGCCCCCTGAGACTAATTACCCGTACCAGGGTATTTGAAGTCCTGCTTATCTACTGACGCTGAATAGCTTTGCATTAGTGTGAATGCATTATACCACAGGCGATAACAACGCCGCCGATCGCCCACCCCAAAATAAATCGTGACTGGGTCTGTGGCCCTTACAGTCCCCCTGGCATTCCCAGTACCCAGAGCACAAACAGCCCCCAGCAGCCAATAAAATAGTGAGTGTCTGTGGCACCTTTACAGCCCCTGGCATTCCCAGTACCCACAAAACAACCCCCCCAAGCCCAATAAAGAGTGACTGACTGTGGCACCGCTTACCGAGCACCCCCCCCCCAAGCCCAATAATAGTGACTGTCGTTGGGCATCTCACACAGCCCCCCTGCATTCCCAGTACCCAGAGGAACACACCCCCCCAGCCCAATAAATAGTGACTTGTCTGTGGCACCTTACAGCCCCCCTGGCATTACCCAGTACCCAAGAAACACAGCCCCCACCCAATAAAATAGACGTCTGTGGCACTTCTACCCCCCTGGCATCCAAGTACCCAGCAGGCACAAAACAGGCACCCCCGTGAGCCAAAAAATAGTGATTGTCTGTGGCACCTTACAGCCCCCTGGCATTCCCAGTACCACAGAGTAACAAAAGCCCCCCACCAGCCGAAAAATAGTGAATTGTCTGTGGCACATTACAGAGTTCCAGTACCGCAGAGTAACAAAGAGCCCCCCCAGCCTATAATTAGTGACTGACTGTGGCACCTTCCACCCCCCCTGGCATTCGATACCAAGGAAACAAACACCCCAGCCCAATAAATAGTGACTGTCTGTGCACCTTACAGCCCCCCTGGCATTCCAGTACCCAGAGGCACAAACAGCCCCCCCAGCCTAATAAATAGTGACTGAGTGTGGCACCTTCCAGCCCCCTGGCATTCCCCGTAGTACCAGAGACACAAACAGCCCCCCAGCCCAATAAATAGTGACTGTGGCACCTTACAGCCCCCTGGCATTCCCAGTACCCAGAGGAACAAACAGCCCCCCCCCCCAGCCCAATAAAATAGTGACTGTCTGTGGAACCTTACAAGCCCCCTGGCATTCCAGTACCAGCAGAGGCACAAACAGCCCCCCAGCCAATAAATATGAGTGTCTGTGGCACCTAAAGCCCCCTGGCATTTCCAGTACCCAGAGGCACAAAAAGCCCCCAGCCAATAAATAGTGTGGTGGCACCCTTACAGCCCCCCTGGCATTCCCAGTCCCAGAGCACAAACAGCGCCCCAGCCAATAAATAGTGACTGTCTGTGGCACTTTACAGTCCCCCTGGCATTCCCAGTACCCAGAAGGAACAAACAGCCCCCCAGCCCAATAAATAGTGACTGTCTGTGGCACCTTACAGTCCCCCCTGGCTTCCCAATACCCAGAGGCAAAACAGCCCCCCGAGCCCAATAAATGAGTGACTATGTGGCCTTATAGCCCCCTGGCATTCCCAGTACCAGCAGGGCACAAACAGCCCCCCCTAACCCAATAAATAGTGACTGTCGGTGGCACCATACAGCCCCCTGGCATTCCCAGTACCCAGAAGACACATACAGCCCCCCCAACGAGCCCAATAAATAGTGACTGTCTGTAGCACCTTACAGCCCCCCTGCCATTCCCAGTACCCAGAGGAACAAACAGCCCCCCAGCCCAAAAATAGTGATTGTCTGTGGCACCCTTACAGCCCCCCTGGCATTCCCAGTACCCAGAGGAACAAACACCCCCCCCAGCCCAATAATAGTGACTGTCTGTGGCACCTTAAAGCCCTGAGACACAAACAGCCCCCCAGCCCAATAAATAGTGCCGTCTGTGGCACCTTACAGCCCCTGGCATTCCTAGTACCAGAGCAAAACAGCCCCCCCCCAAGCCTAATAAATAGTGACTGACTGTGGCACCTTACAGCCCCCTGGCATTCCAGTACCAGAGCACAACAGCCCCCAGCCCAATAAATGTGACTGTCTGTGGCACCTTACAGCCCCCTGGAATTCCCAGTACCCAGAGGCACAAACAGACCCCCCCCCAGCCCAATAAATTAGTGACTGTCTGTGGCACCTTACAGCCCCCCTGGCATTCCCAGTACCCAAGAGGCACAAACAGCCCCCCACCCATAAATAGTGACTGTTTGTGGCACCTTACAGCCCCCCTGGCATTCCAGTACCCAGAGGCACAAACAGCCCCCCAGCCCAATAAATATGACTGTCTGTGGAACCTTACAGCCCTGGCATTCCCAGTACCAGAGGCACAACAGCCCCCCCCCAGCCAATAACATAGTGACTGTCTGTGGCACTTATAGCCCCGGGCTTTCCAGTACAAGAGGCACAAACAGCCCCCCCCCACCCAATAAATAGTGACTGTCTGTGGCACCTTACAGCCCCCTGGCATTCCCAGTACCCAGAGGCAAACAGCCCCCCCAGCCCAATAAATAGTGACTGTCTGTGGCACCTTACAGCCCCCTGGCATTCCCAGTACCAGAGGCACAAACAGCCCCCCAGCCCAATAAATAGTGACTGTCTGTGGCACCTACCAGCCCCCTGGCATTCCCAGTACCCAGAGGAACAACACAGCCCCCCCCCTAGCCATAAATAGTGACTGTCTGTGGAACAGCCCCCCTGGCATTTCCCAGTACCCAGAGGCACAAACAGCCCCCCCCAGCCCAATAAATAGTGACTGTCTGTGGCACCTTACAGTCCCCCTGGCATTCCCTACCCAGAGGCACAAACAGCCCCCCCCAGCCCAATAAATAGTGACTATTCTGTGGCACCTTACAGGCCCCTGGCATTCCCAGTACCAGTGGGCACAAACAGCCCCCCCAGCCCCAATAAATAGTGACTATCTGTGGAACCTTACAGCCCCCTGGCATTCCCCAGTACCCAGAGGAACAAACAGCCCCCCCAGCCCAATAAATAGTGACTGTCTGTGGCACGTTCCAGCCCCCCTGGCATTCCCAGTACCCAGAGACACAAACAGCCCCCCCAGCCCAATAAATAGTGACTGTCTGTGGGCACCTTACAGCCCCCTGGCATTCCCGAGTACCAGAGACACAAACAGCCCCCCAGCCCAATAAATAGTGACTGTTTGTGGCACCTTACAGCCCCCCTGGCATTCCGAGTACCCAGAGGCACAAACAGCCCCCCCAACCAATAAATAGTGACTGTCTGTGGCACCTTTACAGCCCCCCTGGCATTCCCAGTACCCAGAGGAACAAACAGCCCCCCCCCAATAAATAATGACAGTCTGTGGCACTTACAGCCCCCCCCTGGCATTCCCAGTACCAGAGGGAAAAGACAGCCCCCCAGCCCAATAAATAGTGACTGTCTGTGGAACCTTAAGCCCCCTGGCATTCCCAGTACCCAGAGGCACAAAAAGCCCCCCCAGCCCAATATAGTTAGTGTCTGTGACACCTTACAGCCCCCTGGCATTCCAGTATGCGAGGAAAAACAGGCCCCCAGCCCATAAAATAGTGACTGTCTGTGGCACCTTCCACCCCCCTTGCATTCCCAGTACCCAGAGGCACAAACAGCCCCCCCAGCCCAATAAATAGTGACTGTCTGTGGCACCTTAAAGCCCCCGGCATTCCCAGTACCCAGAGGCACAAACAGCCCCCCCCCCCAGCCTAATAAATAGTGACTGTCTGTAGCACCTTACAGGCCCCCCGGGCATTCCCAGTACCCAAGGCACAAAAAGCCCCCCCAGCCCAATAAATAGTGACTGTCTGTTGCACCTACTAGCCCCTGGCATTCCCAGTACCCAGAGGCACAAACAGCCCCCCAGCCAATAAATAGTGACTGTCTGTGCACCTTACAGCCCCCAGGGCATTCCCAGTACCCATAGGCAGCCCCAGCCCAATAAATAGTGACTGTCTGTGGCAACCTTACAGCCCCCGGGCATTCCCAGTACCCAGAGGCACAAAGCCCCCCCAGCCCAATAAATAGTGACTGTCTGTTGCACCTACTAGCCCCCTGGCATTCCAGTACCCAGAGCACAAACAGCCCCCCCAGCCCAATAAATGTGACTGTCTGTGGCACCTTACAGCCCCCCCGGGCATTCCCAGTACCCAGAGGCACAAACAGCCCCCCCAGCCCAATAAATAGTGACTGTCTGTGGAAACTTACAGCCCTGGCATTCGAGTACCCAGAGGAAAAACAGCCCCCCCAGCCCAATAAATAGTGACTGTCTGTGGCACCTTACAGCCCCCTGGCATTCCAGTACCCAGAGGAACAAACAGCCCCCCCCAGCCCAATAAATAGTGACTGTCTGTGCATCTACCAGCCCCCCTGGCATTCCAGTATCCAGAGACAAAACAGCCCCCCAGCCCAATAAATAGTGACTGTCTGTGGCACCTTACAGCCCCCCTGGCATTCCAGTACCCAGAGACACAAACAGCCCCCCCAGCCCAATAAATAGTACTGTCTGTGGCACCTTACAGCCCCCTGGCATTCCCAGTACCCAGAGGAACAAACAGCCCCCCCCCAGCCCAATAAATAGTGACTGTCTGTGGCACTTACAGCCCCCCTGGCATTCCAGTACCCAGAGGCACAACAGCCCCCAGCCTAATAAATAGTGACTGACTGTGGCACCTTTCAGCCCCCCTGGCATTCCCAGTACCCAGAGCACAAACAGCCCCCCCAGCCCAATAAATAGTGACTGTCTGTGGCACCTTACAGCCCCCCTGCATTCCCAGTACCCAGAGGCACAAACAGCCCCCCAGCCCATAATAGTGACTGTCTGTGGCACCTTAAAGCCCCCCTGGCATTCCCAGTACCCAGAGGCACAAACAGCCCCCAGCCAATAAATAGTGACTGTCTGTGGCACCTTACAGCCCCCCTGGCATTCCCAGTACCAGAGGCACAACAGCCCCCCCAGCCCAATAAATAGTGACTGTCTGTGGCACCTTACAGCCCCCTGGCATTCCCAGTACCCAGAGGCACAAACAGCCCCAGCCCAATAAATAGACTGTCTGTGGCACCTTACAGCCCCCCTACCCAGAGGCACAAACAGCCCCCAGCCCAATAAATAGTGACTGTCTGTGGCACCTTACAGCCCCCTGGCATTCCCAGTACCCAGAGGCACAAACAGCCCCCCAGCCCAATAAATAGTGACTGTCTGTGCACCTTACAGCCCCCTGGCATTCCCAGTACCAGAGGCACAAACAGCCCCCCCAGCCAATAAATAGTTGTAAGGTCCCTGACCGCCGATAAATTTAGTAATCCGTGGGACCCTCCTACCAGGACAAAGACGTATACGGGGACAAGAAAGACACAGCTCCAATGGAAGTTCAAACTTGTCCAGTTTATTCTTACGTGATCATAGTATTTATACCATTCGTGTACATGCAAAGACAAAGGAATCATTATAATGGCCTTCAAGGATGGCCAATGCGGGACAGGAATTTAAAGGAGGATACAAAGAGTATAACATGCGTCAGCACATACAGTAGATAAGATTAAATTGTTTCTCAAGGCTTATATTCATAAGGTGCAAGTTGTGCAAGGGTACTTTTTGGGAAAAACAACTATTATGGGATGTTCAAGCCTTGCTGGTTGCTGTTACAAAATGGAGATACATCTCTAAAATGGAGTATGATATGCTAAGCATCAAAGTGTATCAAAGTATCAAAATACATGCATATATGAATATATGATTATATGATATTATATCAAACCTTACAATCCCTCCTTTTATCACGAAGTGATAACATATTGAAGATGAAATCTATGGAGGGAGAATTTTAGGTACCCTCCCTTTTATCACGAAGTGATAACACTTAGAGTTATATCATTATAACATGAACAACACATGTGGATTAATGAAGGCGCACATTGAATGATAATCAAACAAATGATAATAATAACAACAACTTCGAAAAAATTAAAGCAGAATAAGCCTTCAAAGTATTCACAACCATGATTATGCTTGAAAAACAAATAATCGATCGCTGCACGATTTTGTAGTACAGCTTTTCTAGCGTCTCCTATGTCAGTCAATAGATTTGCAATTGCAATGCTGGCAGCATTAATGCTCTTAACTATGATGCAAGCGATTTCATTAATTTGTTTACCCTGATATACAGTCAATCCTGGTACTTCTACCAGTGAGAATCCTAGCGCTATTATTTCAGACTTAGACATTAAGTGTCTTGAAATCCTAGGTATGTATTCATAATCTGTGCCTCTATTAGGGCGCTGGGCCTGGGTGGTCCGTCCAGGGTGGGCTGTATGAACAGCTAAACTAAGTCTAGTTAATGCACAGGGTCCACCATAAATATTGGCTGGAATGTAATTAAACGATTTGTTCCTACAAGAGCAGAACCAACCTCTGGGCATTGGCACATGCTTAGCTAAACTAGGTGCCGGGATGGTATGATTACATGACATAGTTGTGGTGATATTGATGCATTGAGAAGTCATCCTACTGCACACTGGGTGCGGGTCAGTACTCTTAGTCAAACGTGCCTGAATGCACACAGTGATGTCGCTAACATTACAAGTCATGTTATAGCATATGTCACTTGCAGTTACATTGTGAGTAACTATGGAAGCAAAATTCTTTCGCATGCGTCTAGTAGCATTTTGATCTGTAACATAAGCATATACAAAGACATGTGTTTCAATATCAGAATCTTGCACTTCAGAGTCATTTTTAGCATGGAAAATGTCAGTAAGCCACATGGTGGGAGTAGCAACAGCTACAAAACAAGTCTCAATCAGTTCAGTTGCACTAGTGACATCCTTTAAAACCCTGTAACTAGTGTTAAGAACAATCCGTGCCATGTATTCCCACAAATTGTCATCACGTATGTCTAATGCTCTCTTGTCTACTGTTATGTTCTGTTGGGGCAGTCCTAAGACTGTCCACACAAACAGGGTAACTCCTCATGGTGATGTGCACACATGGTGCTAAGGAAAATGATAAAGTAGACAAATCCTGCTAAAACAAGAATTTTGCTGAGGAAAATGATGAGGTAGATTTTCAGACTCGATCGCCGTTTCCTGGGGTGAGGACTGGGTAGGGCCTCAAAGGGGGGGGGGGTCACCGTTGTCATCTGAGGATGGTGTATCCTGTGGAGTAATCCTCACGGGGTGGGGGCCCTCTTTAGGTGCATTTTGTGTATCCATTGATTGCTGTCAGATGTCAGGACTGCGGTTCTGGTGATGTCTATCACGGTCGTGAGATCTCCGTATGGGTGGTTCCCCCTTTCTTTGGATGGAGTCTCGCACAATGTCTCCTGGTTAATATGGATGTGTAGGTTTCTGTGAAAAGAGAGATAAACATCATTGTTGTGACTATTCAAAACCTCTATCAACTCAGTTACATATTGTTCCCATATCTGATCCAAATCGCCTGGTATAGTGATCTAAGGGAGTCCTTGTCCACGGAGTGGGAAAAGGCTTACCCATTAAGATTTCAAATGGAATTTTTGTACTCTCATTTACCTACTGAACCTGTCTACTATGACAAAGGGGTATTGATACCCTCCAGTTTCAATGTTTCACTTCCTTTCCTTTTTTTTTCCTTTACATGACACATTTCAGTATTTTACTCGCTGTGACTTTCCTGTTTATATGCACCATGAACTACATAATGAACAGTGGTGCTGCATATTTCTGGAGACCTATTATCCCTCCTTTTGACCAGAGACCATTATTGTCGATGGTCAACATATTATCATATAACTGTAGCTCATATAAGAGCAAATCATGTGGCAGAGATGGTGGCACACATAATGCAGTAATATCAGGTGGGGGCTGCGCAGGGGGGTCAATTGGGTGGGCAGCCACCGGCGGTAGAGTGCCCACGGCACTTAACTACCACTAGGGTGTGTGGAAGCATAAGGGCTTGTAACAATTCTTCTATATAAATAGCATGCCCATAGGCTTACCATCAACACTTGTAAAGTATAGAAAGTTGTAGGATAGAATAAGGTATTAGCAATAGAAGACTCAACAGCTACCGCGCAAGCTGCTAGCACCCACAGGTAGGCAGATATGCCTTGCGCAATGAGCGGTAGCACCTTAAAGAAGTATGCTATGGGTCTTTAACTGTTTCCGTAAATCTGGGCTAAGTCTGCAACATGGTCTTACAATTTCCTGCAGTACAACACAAAGGCAGATTATAGTTAGGCAGACTGAGTATAGGTGCAGATGCCAATACTCCCAGTTAAGCTTTAAATGCATTTGTGCCAGTTTCAGTCCATTGCAAATTGTCAGATTCAGAGTCTGTAAGTATGCTCCTTAAGACGCTTTCAAAATATGAACAGTCTGGAATCCATTGTCTGCAAAAAACCAAGAACCCAAGAACGTGAGCAATTGTTCCTTAGTTTGTGGCTTTCTATGGCTGAGATTGCCTGGCTTCTCTGTGGGTTTATTAGTCTCTGCCCCTGTGATAGCAAGAAACCCAAGTACTGTACAGATGGTTTGCAATACTGCACCTTTTTAATTATACTTGTGCCCCTCCTCACATAGGTAATTCAGCAGTGAAATAGTGTCTCACAACTTTCTCGGTCTGCACTACACAACAATAAATCATCAACATATTGCAGGGGAGTTGACCCTGACTGATATCCCCAGCCCTTTAGAGATTCGCGGAGTACATACCCATAAATCACGCTGCTAGCGGCGTACTTCATTGCTAATTGCGCAAAGGTGATTGACGCCGATTGCACGTGAAGGCAAACAAGGGCCTTGTCTTCTCACTTACTGATATAGAATGGTATGCATTCCCTAAATTTATGACACTGTAGTATGTTGAGTCTGAAGGTGTAGAGGTAAGTAAGGGGTTAATGTCTGTTACAAGGTGTACCATCGGGTGTATGAGTCTGTTGATGGCCCGTATATCTTCTCTTGATACCAGGGATACTGTTTTTGATAAGCAGGTGTGTGGGTCTTTAAGAATGCTTTGTAGGGGGTACAAGACACACATCCTACATTAATTTTGGAAAATAGCCCACACGGCAGGTTAATTTAATCTAATGGACAAATGTCCGTACTAATATAATTGTGCCGTATGTCCTCTAATATTCTCTGAAACCTTCTTGTTTACAGGCTAATACAACTGCCATAGACTGTCTATTAAACCATAATCCTTCCATTTCTACATGCATTAACCCTGACACATATATCTAAGATAAATAAGGCATGAGGCTATGTATTAGAGGAGTTGTATCAGAACTGTGTAATACAGAAAAGGATATAGTTATTATTGCACGGATGCAAGTGTTCCTTCCAGAACTGGGATCTTTTGTAGTGGGAGGTGTAGTTCCAAACAAATTTCTTTAGTATCATTTAGTCCTCGAGCTGCAGTTCCCTCAGTGAAGGTGGGATCTGGAACAAAAGAGAACACCTAACCATGCACTTTAGTTAGTTCACAAATTAATTGAGATACAAAATTAGTTAAAACATCAGAGTGTAATTGCAGCTGTTGGGGAAAGTAACACCTTAATCTGGGAGCTGACTGAAACAAAATTTTGAAGGCGACAGTTTACAGCCCCTTCTTAGTCGATATCTAACACTGAACAGAGCTACAGGCAATTTGCCAATAAATTTCTGACTCGGTTTTGTTCGTCTTGCTCACACTCTAACATCCCTTCCTTAGGGTGGCAAGCACACTCCACGGGTGAGTATCCGCTGGAAATAGCATTTTCCCAAATCTGTATTATACTTTTCCCTAAATTTTCTTGTCCCACAGGGAAATGGACATTAAGCCGGTAACACAGAATGTCCGGAACACTGGGCATTACACGTTTCCTACCAGGTAAAGTTCAGGATACCCCCCTTCCGTAATATTAGCTAGTCACCACCCAGATACCAAATACCAAACAGAAGTCCACATACGCAATTATTACAACGACATATCTTCCCTGTACACTGTACTAGGTTAACCCACCAAAGCTAGATATTCCACACACAATCCAGTGTAATTACCCCCATTCCAGCATGCACAGCGCTCAGCTGGATGTAGCTATTAACCCCTTAACGCCTGCACATAAGAATCCTGTTACTGACCTTCACAGGCCACAACTTCAGACGGACGGGTTTAACAGAGACGCATTACAGGGAGACACAAGAATACATAGAAACAAGAACATAAATCAGGCCATAAAATACCAATGTGCAGGTTCAGTTAATAGACTGCAGGCAATAGGAACCTGTCTTGGCTGGCTGCCAGGAAGCCACTTTGGCTATGGACTAATTCACAATAGGATATGGGGATGACACGGTAAAAAGAACTATAATCTAAGTTCCCACCATGTCCCGGAGGTGATCAGTCTCCGTCCCTTCCATGTCAAGTGTCCGGAACCCTTATATTTGGCTTAAAGACAGACAAGACCTGCAAGTCTCACATTTGAGCTTAAATTTTTTAAGACATAATCAGTCTCACGGTATTTAATTCCTGTTCAAATTAGTTCAGCAAAGCGTGTGGGTGCGCACCGAAAGATCATACTGATACCAGGTTCAGTATTCCTTGCAAGTTTATCATGAATGTGTAGTGATAATTTCTTAGAAATTTTATTTCATTTATTTTCAACTCCTTATAATGAAACTTAATTGCAACAATTCCGTAAAAGCAAAAACCTTATTAGCTCATTCAGAGGTATTCCTTAATGTTGCATAAATTTTAGATAACCGGTTTAAAATATAACATTTACTTCTAAAGACAATAAAAAAGACACAACACAGACAAACAGTAATTCATCCAACAGTATCGCAACAAGAGACCTGTGCCTACCTTTAGAGGCTTATCTTTATGTTTACCAAAAAACTCCCTTATTACCTTTGGGCTACTTCGCACAATTAACTCTTAATGCCGTTAATTTCCCAAGATCAAAAATATAAGCACGCTTGGCAAGCAAAGTTGTCGGGGCTGAACTGAGAATCAAGGTCCCAACAATACCCACAACGATATGCGATCAGTCTTAATGCCCTGCGTGTTTATGTGAACATTTATATATATTACAGTACATATTTGGCAGATAGAGAAAAATAAGAAAATCCCTTCAGGAGGCTCCCAGTCAAATATGAACAAATTTGAGCGGCCAACCTCCTGCTACCACAGCAGACTATAAATTTACCTCTGTAAATCCTGCGCTCCTACAGCGCACACAAAAAAACCTTGCGCTCTCAGCAGCGCAATAAATTACCTTGCGCTCTCAGCAGCGCAATAAATCACTTATAGGCAGACTCCGATGTTGCTGCCAAAAAATACGGACATGGCGGTGCCGTAGCCAGACAGAGTAAAACTCAAAATTAATAGAGTTATACTCACCCTTCCAGCTGACGACACCCCACTCCTGGTACCATGAACTGTAAGGTCCCTGACCGCCGATCCTTAAATTTAGTAATCCGTGGGAGCCTCCTACAGGACAAAGACGTATACGGGGGACAAGAAAGACACAGCTCCAATGGAGTTCAAACTTGTCCAGTTTATTCTTACGTGATCATAGTATTTATACCATTCGTGTACATGCAAAGACAAAGGAATCATTATAATGGCCTTCAAGGATGGCCCAATGCGGGACAGGAATTTAAAGGAGATACAAAGAGTATAACATGCGTCAGCACATAGATAAGATTAAATTGTTTCTCAGGCTTATATTCATAAGGTGCAGTTGTGCAAGGGTAACTTTTTGGAAAAACAACTATTATGGGATGTTCAAGCCTTGCTGGTTGCTGTTACAAAATGGAGATACATCTCTAAAATTGGAGTATGATATGCCTAAGCATCAAAGTGTATCAAGTATCAAAATACATGCATATATGAATATATGATTATATGATATTATATCAAACCTTACAATAGTGACTGTCTGTGGCACCTTACAGCCCCCTGGCATTCCCAGTACCCAGAGGCACAAACAGCCCCCCCCAGCCCCAATAAATAGTGACTATCTGTGGCACCTTACAGCCCCCCTGGCATTCCCAGTACCCCATTCTGACTGGGGTTTATAGTTATGTGTAACTGTCACTGTGTGTGTCTGTCCCCTTTCCCTTCTCTGCACTGCTGGTTCTGACTCCTGATACAACTCCCCAATATCCATTCATTCCTCATTCTCACTGGGGTTTATAGTTATATGTAACTGTCACAGTGTCTGTCTGTCCCTTTCCCTTCTCTGCACTGCTGGTTCTGACTCCTCATACAACTTCCCATATCCATTCATTCCTCATTCTCACTGGGTTTTATGTTATGTGTAACTGTCACTGTGTCTGTCCCGTCCCTTTCCCTTCTCTGCACTGCTGGTTCTGACTCCTGATACAACTTCCCAATATCCATTAATTCCTCATTCTCACTGGGTTTTTAGTTATGTGTAACTGTCACTGTTTCTGTCTGTCCCTTTCCCTTCTCTGCACTGCTGGTTCCGACTCCTGATACAACTTCCCAATATCCATTCATTCCTCATTCTCACTGGGTTTATAGTTTATGTGTAACTGTCACTGTGTCTGTCCGTTCCTTACCCATCTCTGCACTGCTGGTTCTGACTCCTGATACAACTCCCCAATATTCCATTAATTCCTCATTCTCACTGGGTTTATAGTTATGTGTAACTGTCACTGTTTCTGTCTGGTCCCTTTCCCCTTCTCTGCAGTGCTGGTTCCGACTCCTGATACAACTTCCCAATATCCATTCATTCCTCATTCTCATTGGGTTTAAAGTAATGTGTAACTCTTACTGTGTGTTCCCTTTCACTTCTCTACACTGCTGGTTCTGACTCCTGATAAAACTTCCCAATACCCATTCATTCCTCCTTCTCACTGGGTTTATAGTTATGTGTAACTGTCACTGTGTCTGTCTGTCCCTTTTCCTTCTCTGCACTGCTGGTTCTGACTCCTGATACAACTTCCCAATATCAATTAATTCTCATTCTCACTGGGTTTATAGTTAAGTGTAACTGTCACCGTGTCTCTCTGTCCCTTTATGTTCTCTGCACTGCTGGTTCTGACTCCTGATACAACTTCCCAATATCAATTCATTCCTCATTCTCACTGGGTTTATAGTTATGTGTAACTGTCACAGTGTCTGTCTGTCCCTTTCCCTTCTTGCACTGCTGGTTCTGGCTCCTGATATAACTCCCCAATTTCCATTCATTCCTCATTCTCACTGGGTTTATAGTTATGTGTAACTCTCACTGTGTCTGTCCCTTTCCCTTCTCTGCACTGCTGGTTCTGACTCCTGATACAACTTCCCAATATCAATTAATTCCTCATTCTCACTGGGTTTATAGTTAAGTGTAACTGTCACCGTGTCTCTCTGTCCCTTTATGTTCTCTGCACTGCTGGTTCTGACTCCTGATACAACTTCCCAATATCAATTCATTCCTCATTCTCACTGGGTTTATAGTTATGTGTAACTCTCACTGTGTCTGTCCCTTTCCCTTCTCTGCACTGCTGGTTCTGACTCCTGATACAACTTCCCAATATCAATTAATTCCTTTTTCTCACTGGGTTTATAGTTATGTGTAACTCTCACTGTTTCTGTCCCTTTAACTTCTCTGCACTGCTGGTTCTGACTCCTGACAAAATTTCCCAATACCCATTCATTCCTAATTCTCACTGGGTTTATAGTTATGTGTAACTGTCACTGTGTCTGTCTGTCACTTTCTCTTCTCTGCACTGCTGGTTCTGACTCCTGATACAACTCCCCAATATGCATTCATTCCTCATTCTCACTGGGTTTATAGTTACAGTATGTACTGCCCATCTAAGAGCAAACAAAGCCCATATAAACCTCACTCATCAAAAGGGTACACTTAGGGGTATATTTATCATGCTGTGTAAAAAGTGGAGTAAAACATCCCCGGTGATGTTGTTCATAGCAGCCAATCAGATGCTTTGATTTGGTTTTCTAGCTGTTGAAATCTAATTGCTTATTCGTTGCCCTGGGCTACATCACCGGGTAATGCTTCTCTCCACTTTTTACACAGCATGATAACTATACCCCTTAACCTTTAACAGCAGCGCCTGCATTGTTATGTCAATGTGATGAGAGCTGCCTTCCCCCTAGGAAAGTGACAGTTGGTACAGTCCGTTGGTTGCCATTGTGGTGAGAGGTAAGTGTACATCTCCTCTGATAGATGTTTTGCCTAAAAACCCTTATTTTAGCTAAAAAAGAGGGGCAATAGTTGGGTGACTCCCCCCCCCCAGACTAGGGGATGTTGCTCCTGTCACTGGTTTTAGTGAATTTGGAGAATTTTCCACTAAAATGGGCTTGTTGTCCCCAGTACTGACAGGCTCCTAAGAGTTTTGCCCCTCTGCCCCCGGGTATCTGCCCTGCCCTTATGTACCAACCTGGGTACACAATAAGTACATACAATGTATATACTGCACATCTAAGGGCAAATAAAGCCCATAAAAATTTGTCATATGATGAGAGCTGCCTTCACTCTAGGAAAGTGACAGTTGGTAGAGTCCATTGGTTGCCATTGTGGGGAGAGGTAAGCAAGCATCTCTCCTGTAGTAGATGTTTTGCCTAAAAACCCTTATTTAGCTAAAAAAGAGGGGCAATAGTTGGGTGACTCCCCCCCCCCAGACTAGGGATGTTGCTCCTGTCAACGATTTTAGTGAATTGGGAGAATTTCCCCTAAAATGGGCTTTGCAGGCGCCTTTACTCCCAGCGCTGGTTGGGAGACACAGACCCAGGGTTGGCAGTACTGACAGGCTGCTAAGAGTTTTGCCCCTCTGCCCCGGGTATCTGCCCTGCCCTTATGTACCAACCTTAATGTGTAACTGAATGCACTTGCACTTACCATGGACACAGGGCCTGATTTACTATTTCTTACTATTGCAGGGGGTAAATCTAAATCAGTGCTTCTGAAATGATGGTGATGCCCTTAGGGGAATGGTAACAGCCAATTACTGATTGGTTGCTATTGGCAACTGCAACTTGCATTTAGGCACCTATGTTAGTAAATTAGCCCTAGTACCAATTTAACCCCCTAGGTACCACATGGAATCCCGGCCTGAGTGTCAGTTAGCGTGAGATTTGGGGGGAACACTTTGAATGGGGCCCCTGATCCAATGTTGCACCTTAAAAGGGTAAATGCATTATCCGTGAAGCTGACTTGCCCTTTTTATTCCCGTCTCTATACAGATTGCTACAGTGAGCGACTAGTTAGCGACTTTGGTGATTATCCACCTTTTTGGATATTTTTTTTTCTGGTTTCTCCTCAGTTCACCTTTTCCACCCTTAGTGAACGAGCCTAGAGGAGAGCCAGCGCCTAGTGAGGGGCCGCTTAGGGTTCCCCGGCCCTGGGCCGGCCGGCCGGCCCCCCGTTCCATCTTTTTTTCCAGCACCTGGAGCTCCATTTGAGAGGTAATGTAGCAAATCCAGTTTATGATTTCTCCTACAGCAAGTCTCGCCCGCATGAAAAAATAAATTGTACATAGAACACAGTATTGGGAAATGCTAAAGTGATGTCTTTCATTTTGTCTTCACAGAAACAACATGTTTAAGCGGCTGAAGTGCTGTTTCTCTTGCTTCGGCAAGGTAAGGGCTTCATCTCTTTCTGCTGTAACAGGACATATTTCATTCTGTGGGAAACTTCATGGAGGGGCAAATGGAAAGGGAACACCTCATGACACCACATGACCTGATAGACTGCCCGCAGCTCAGACTAAGGGGCATATTTTATATTTGTGTCTTTTTTGCATTTTTTTTCTCCTTCGACTAAACTCACTAACTGCGAATGTTACCATATTTATTTTAAAAAATCTATTTATTAAAAATGTGATCAAAGATCGAAACAACACGAATACCTAAAATTCATCATTTTAACATTTTTTAATGGGTCGCAAAGCTCAAAAAATTAAGACTGGAATAGTTGGAATGTTTCACTATGACACTTCCCAGTGACTTCTACAGGATCTCGCCAGCAAATGTACCGGCAATGTACTTGTAAATTTATAATAATTAGTCCTCCGGCCCCAGCCAACCTCCAATCGCCTCTGATCCACCCCGTCACCTCCAATTCCCTCCCCCAACTTGCCTCCCTACCCTGCACTGCTAGGTTCACTTGATGTGGGCGGGGATATCATTACTCCGCCCCTATTTGCATCATGCCCCGTATCCTGGGTGCCGCCCCCTAGCAAACATGCCCCCACCCTGGCCGGGTATTAGACATAACAAAAGGTGGAAAGCCTAATTGTGCCCCCAACTATCACTAGTGCTGATTCCGCTTTAGTGTAGGGGATACACAGTGTCATACTTGTGTTTGCCACCAAATCCCTCATGTGTCACTCAATACTCACTCCTCCATTTATTTCATTATAGTTTTCCTATTTGTGCATTTATTTTCTCTGATAAAACTTTTTTTCTTCATTACAGAGGAAACGAAAGCGGGCAGATAATCCCACCCCTGAATCTGCCATGGTAAGAACTGGGGCAACATCATTTCCTAAACACCATTTTCCTAATTACTTGTGTTATCAAAGCCGTGTTATTTCCTTGCCTATAGATTTATATGCACAATAACCTTGATGAGGCTACACTATGTACATAGGGGCCATTTACAGGTATGGGACCCATTATCCAGAATGCTCGGGACCTGGGTCTTTCCGTAATTTGGATCTACTACCTAAAGATGGCTAACATTATTTAAACAGTAATTAAACCAAGTACAATTGTTTTGCCTCCAATAAGGATCAATTATATCTTAGTTGGGATCAAGTACAGGTACTGTTTTATTATTACAGAGAAAAGGGAATCATTTAACCATGAAATAAACCCAATAGGGCTGTTCTGCCCCCAATAAGGGGTAATTATATCTTAGTTGGGATCAAGTACAGGTACTGTTTTATTATTACAGAGAAAAGGGAATCATTTAACCATTAAATAAACCCAATAGGCCTGTTCTGCCCCAATAAGGGGTAATTATATCTTAGTTGGGATCAAGTACAGGTACTGTTTTATTATTACAGAGAAAAAGGAAATCATTTTTAAAAATATGAATTATTTGATTAAAATGGAGATGGCCATGCCGTAATTCGGAACTTTATGGATAATGGGTTTCCAGATAAGGGGTCCAATACCTGTACTTAGGTTTTCTGAGAAAATCTTGCGATTTTTTACGGTTTGTTTTTTTTGTCTCTAAACATTTAAGATAGTTTGGAGTATTTTCTCTAAAAATTTGTTGTTTTTTTTTTAAAAACCATGAACGTATAAACTTTATATGACTTTTTTTGACTGACAAAAAGTGCGCCAGGTTTAAGCTGGTACCATCGTTTGGATCTGGCAATGCCGTTTGCCACGTGAGTAATAAATAATTCAGTAATAAAACACCAGTCCCTGAATATTAAATATAACTGATTTCACTTCTTTCTAAAAAGCTGAGTTGATTTGATAACTTGACTTTTATCTCTTTACCAGGAACCACAGAAATCCCTGGCAAAAACACCTGCCAAGTAAGTAGTAAAAAATAAACATACATGAAATGGTTTGGTTTTTGGAAGTTTAGTGAATTGTTTTTGTACAAGGACTTTTTTATATACTAAACTACAAGTATAACAAGTTATAGTAAGTTGATCGGGTAACTTTATTTCTCTAGGAGGAGATCCCAGAGCCGATAATGGAGCCGGCGATAGAGAACTGCCGGGTAAGCAAAAGAGAGGGGAGAGTAGGGGCAAATAAAAATCACCCTATATTTTATACAAGACTGTATATTAGCTTCTTTATTACAACATGAACATCTTTCTCTTACTTTTTTTAATCAGGAGACCTCCAGAATCCCTAGACAGGACATCTGTCAGGTAAGAAAAATAATAGGGTCACAATAGAGAAAGATATTTAAGAGAATATCAAATGCAGATTCACTTTGGGGGGCAAATTGTTAGGCACCGCCTACTTCAGCGTTGGTGAGTCTGTCCCACCTCCTTATTATGCCCTGTGTTACACAGCAACATACACCTTCTATTTCTCATATATTTGTATCAAATAAGACTTTCCCCACAACTCTTTGCTTTACTTTGAGCCATGAGAATTTTTTTACAATCTTTTTTTCTGTCTTAAACAGGATGAAGAAGTGATTGGGCAGGAGAGCCCCCGACACCGGCCCCTGCCACTCACAGGTAAGCAAAACACAGAAAGAAATCGCCAGCGCTCGGTCTAACCCACGCTGTAGTGTTGACCAGCTGCTAGAAACACACTATTGTGCCAGCGCTCGTCCAACCCACAATCTGGAGTTGACCAGCTGCTATAAACGATAAAAAGCCATTAAAATATACACAAAGAGAAAGAAAGTTTGCCAGCGCTTAGTTTTGCCTTTAAAAATAATTTTTACAAAAAATGAGGTGTTAGTACCCACACTTTGGCCAAAATATGTAAGCCACGTGCCACGTCAAGGCCCCTCACTGTACGTGAGTCCTACACTGTCTAATGAACTTTGAGTTGTGATGCAATTCAAATAAAGTCCCCCAGAAAGCAATGTGACTGAGTACTAAGGCCTATTGCACCTACCTTTAGCTCAAAAAGGCTCTAGTGGGAAAGCAGGGGAGCTTTTAAGCCCCAGCTCATTAGGTAAGGTAAGCAGGTAAGCAGGTAAGCAGAAAATAACATATGAATGAAAAAGATTTATTTTTATCGTCTTCTCTGCTGATCTGAGGTTTTCTTTCATAACCAGGAACCCTTGGAACAACATGGAGACCCTCCATCAACACCTGTGAGGTACGGGGCAAAAAGTTTGCAGGGGTCCCAATGTGTTTTTATTTGAGCTACAGGGTTCATGAATAATATCTGTAAGGATAATAATTATATTTACCTAACAGTCAGTATCTGTAACTTAGCGGTCTTCTATTCTCGTATAAATTAGAAATGAAAAAATGTGATTGGTTGCTATGATTACATCCACTCATACAATTTAACTCATAGGCTGCCACCACATGTGTAGATTCTCGGCCTGTGGATAAACACGGGCTGGGAATCCGACCCCATGTCCCTAAATGCTTCTTGATTTGCCGGCGCCCCGAGCCATTGCGCTGCCTTGGGTTCAGGCAAACAGAGTGGATTTTGGTGGGAAACTCCTGAGTATAGCTCCAGCCAACACAATGGCTCCAGGTGCAGACACGGCAATAAGCTTTTTGGGGTACAGGGGGAAGATATTCAGCCTGAGTTTATGCACAGGCCTAGAATCCACCAATCAAATGTGCAAATAAGGGAGCAGGGAGCCACTGGGGCTCTGTACTTACTAATGTTGCAAAACTGTATTTATATTTCCCAGGAGTCACCATTTCAAACTGGCCACGACACCGGCCAGGAAGAGAGCTCAGACGAGCAACTGAGCGAGGAGGAGGAGGACCTTGAGGAGGTTTGAGCTGAATTTAATATTTTTTTCTCTCAATATATCATTAGACCATTTTAAACCTCCGAGCAGCCCCCAATCCCACCACATCATGGAAACTCTTATGTAGGCCCCATTTAACTCTTACCTGAATGTCACAAGTGCTCAGTGGGGCGGTGGGTCACCACTTTTTGCCTCCGTTACAGCCTCTCAGACCTTCCACATCTCTCATTGCCCTTCTAGAACATGCAGACTAAAGCCAAGATGCAGGAAGGCTTCACTATACATAGTCCTGCAATCAGAGCAATGAGGGGTATAAAAGAAAGGACACTGCAAAACATAACAAGCATCAACCCTGCCCCAAACTCTGCTGTCTCCCCTTATTTATGGGCACAAACATATACATTTGGGTGTTGCAGTTCTACTTTAAGGTCGAGGGTTGGGTTCATATAACAACAAATAGGAGATATGACAGGAATCTGGCACTAACACCTGCCAGCCTGAAATCTCCAACAGAGAGCGAGTGGGCGCTCCGACCAACGACTGCCCCCCGTGTCACATTCCTTGTGCCCTGACTCATTTCATTTTGGGTTTGGGGCTGTTTATTTACCTCTCTGCACTGATTAATGTTTCCTATCGGGGGGGGAAGGGCAACTACCAATACTCTGCACTGGGGCAGTAATCCACGTGGCCAATAAGATGTTTGCTTTCATGGTTCTACCTGTAGCTGACTGAACAAAGGTAATAGCTATATGGTTGCTATGGGTTACTGCCCAGGTGCAGTTTTGCCCAGTGTTGATAAATGAGCCCAACTGTATCATGTGCTGGCCTCTGTGGCCATTTCACATTCCTGTGAGTAACGATCTGCCCTACAGATATCACTGCTGATTCCCTGGTGGCCAATGGGGGGTGAGGCACAAACGGCTGCTGTAGCGCTGGCTTACATATCCCCCTTACCAAATGGGTTTTCCCACTGGCGCCAGGTAACCAATACAAGAATGAAAGGTACCATCACAGGTTGCGGATATTCTGTAGCCCCAGCATTTTATATCTAAAGAACAAGTATTTGTCTGTAGTTTCTATCTTATTTAAACAATTTCTAAAATGTTTCTCTATTTTTTCCAGCGCTCGACCGGAAGATTGATCAGGGCAGTATCCTGCCTAGATCTAACTTCCCTTGCCCTCCTCGACACCAGTCCCCTCCCTCCCACCCCTTCATTCGACTCAAGCCCCACCCTCCCACCCTTAGTTCCAGGCCCCCACTCTCCACCCCTTCGTTCCACACAAGACCCCACCCGCCCCGCTTTGTTCCAAGCCCCCTCCCTCCACCCCTTCCTTCCAATCAAGTCCCACCTCCAACCCCTTAGTTCCAGGCCCCCACTCTCCACCCCTTCGTTCCACACAAGCCCCCACCCCCCCCGCTTTGTTCCAAGCCCCCTCCCTCCCACCCCTTCCTTCCAATCAAGCCCCACCCTCCAACCCCTTAGTTCCAGGCCCCCACTCTCCCACCCCTTCGTTCCACACAAGCCCCCACCCGCCCCCCGCTTTGTTCCAAGCCCCTCCCTCCCACCCCTTCCTTCCAATCAAGCCCCACCCTCCACCCCTTAGTTCCAGGCCCCCACTCTCCACCCCTTCGTTCCACACAAGCCCCCACCCGCCCCCGCTTTGTTCCAAGCCCCCTCCCTCCACCCCTTTCTTCCAATTAAGCCCCCCCTCATGGAGGAGGTGGAAGAGGAGGAGATTTGGTTGTAACTACCAACACTCTGCACTGGGTAGGTAATAAACTGTGGCCAATCAGATGTTTGTTTTCATAGTTCTACCTGTATCTGACTGAACAAAGGTAATAGCTATATGGGTTACTGCTCAGGTGCAGTTTTGCCCAGTGTTGATAAATGAGCCCAACTGTATCATGTGCTGGCCTCTGTGGCCATTTCACATTCCTGTTAGTAACGATCTGCCCTACAGATATCACTGCTGATTCCCTGGTGGCCAATGGGGGGTGAGGCACAAACGGCTGCTGTAGCGCTGGCTTACATATCCCCCTTACCAAATGGGTTTTCCCACTGGGCAACAACTGGCGCCAGGTAAGCAATACAAGAATGAAAGGTATTACAGGTAGCGGATATTCTGTAGCCCCAGCATTTTATATCTAAAGTATTTGTCTGTAGTTTTTATCTTATTTAAACAATTTCTAAAATGTTTCTCTATTTTTTCAGCGCTCGACTGGAAGACTGTTCAGGGCAGTATCCTGCCAACATCTACCTTCCGTTGCCCTCCTCGACACCAGTCCCCTCCTCCCACCCCTTCCTTCCACACAAGCCCGCCCTGCAACCCCTTAGTTCCAAGCCCATGCCCTCCCACCCTTCCTTCAAAGCCCCGCCCTACCATCCCTTACTTCCAGGCCCCCACTCTACCACCACTTCCGCTAAATCCCCGCCGCCCCTTCCACTAATCCCGCCGCCCGCCCTTCCACTAAATCCCCGCCCGCCGCCTAAATCCCCGCCCGCCCCCTTCCACTAAATCCCGCCCGCCCGCCGCCCGCCCTTCCACTAAATCCCCCGCCCGCCCGCCCGCCCTTCCACTAAATCCCCGCCCGCCTTCCACTAATCCCCCGCCGCCCGCCCTTCCACTAATCTTCCACTAAATCCCCCGCCCGCCCTTCCACTAAATCCCCGCCCGCCCCCCCTTCCACTAAATCCCGCCCGCCGCCCTTCCACTAAAATCCCCCGCCCGCCCTTCCACTAAATCCCGCCCGCTTCCACTAAATCCCCCGCCGCCCGCCCCTTCCACTAATCCCCGCCGCCCGCCCTTCCACTAAATCCCCGCCCGCCCCGCCCTTCCACTAAATCCCCCGCCCGCCCGCCCCCCTTCCACTAAATCCCCGCCCGCCCGCCCTTCCAAACTAAATCCCCCCGCCGCCCGCCCCTTCCACTAAATCCCCCGCCCGCCCGCCCCTTCCATAAATCCCCCGCCGCCCGCCCTTTCCACTAAATCCCCCCGCCCGCCCTTCCACTAAATCCCCGCCGCCCGCCGCCCTTCCCACTAAATCCCCGCCCCGCCCCTTCCACTAAATCCCCCGCCCTTCCACTAAATCCCCGCCCGCCCGCCTTCCCTAAATCCCCGCCCGCCCGCCCGCCTTCCACTAAATCCCCCGCCCGCCCGCCCCTTCCACTAAATCCCCCGCCCGCCCCCCCTTCCACTAATCCCCCGCCCGCCCGCCCCTTCCACTAAATCCCCCGCCCGCCCGCCCCTTCCACTAATCCCCCGCCCGCCCGCCCTTCCACTAATCCCCGCCCCGCCGCCCTTCCACTAAATCCCCCGCCCGCCCGCCCGCTTCCACTAATCCCCGCCGCCCGCCCCTTCCTAAATCCCCCGCCCGCCCGCCTTCCCTAAATCCCCCGCCCGCCGCCCCCCCTTCCACTAAATCCCCGCCCGCCCGCCCCTTCCACTAAATCCCCCCGCCCGCCGCCCCTTCCACTAATCCCCCGCCCGCCGCCCGCCCTTCCCTAAATCCCCCGCCGCCGCCCTTCCACTAAATCCCCGCCCGCCGCCCGCCCTTCCTAAATCCCCGCCCGCTTCCACTAAATCCCCCCGCCCGCCCCGCCCGCCCCTTCCACTAACCTCCCCCCGGCCCGCCTTTCCACTAAATCCCCGCCCCTTCCGCCCGCCCTTCCACTAAATCCCCCGCCCGCCCTTCCACTAAATCCCCCCCGCCCCCTTCCTAATCCCCGCCCGCCCTTCCACTAAATCCCGCGCCGCCCGCCCGCCCGCCCTTCCACTAAATTCCCCCGCCCGCCGCCCCTCCACTAAATCCCCGCCCGCCCGCTCCGCGCCCGCCCTTCCACTAAATCCCCCCGCCCGCCCGCCCCTTCCACTAAATCCCCCGCCCGCCCGCCCTTCCACTAATCCCGCCCGCCCGCCCGCCCCCTTCCACTAAATCCCCGCCCGCCGCCCTTCCACTAAATCCCCCCGCCCCTTCACTAAATCCCCCGCCCGCCCGCCCGCCCCTTCCACTAAATCCCCCGCCGCTCCGCCCTTCCACTAAATCCTCCCCGCCGCCTTCACTATCCCCGCCCGCCCCGCCCTTCCACTAAATCCCCGCCCGCCGCCCGCCGCCTTCCACTAAATCCCCCGCGCCGCCGCCCCTTCCACTAATCCCCCGCCGCCCGCCCCTTCCACTAAATCCCCGCCCCGCCCCTTCCACTAAATCCCCCGCCCCGCCCTTCCCTAATCTCCACAAATCCCCCGCCCGCCTTCCACTAAATCCCCGCCCGCCGCCCGCCTTCCACTAAATCCCCCCCCCCGCCCCCCTTCCACTAAATCCCCCGGCCCTTCCACTAAACCCCCGCCCGCCCCTTCACTAATCCCCCGCCCGCCTTCCACTAAATCCACCGCCCGCCCGCCCTTCCACTAAATCCCCCCCCGGCCCGCCCTTCCACTAATCCCCGCCCCCGCCCTTCCACTAAAATCCCCCCGCCCGCCCGCCTTCACTAAATCCCCGCCCCGCTCCACCGCCCCCCGCCCTTCCACTAAATCCCCCCCCGCCGCTCCCTTCCACTAAATCCCCCGCCCGCCGCCCCTTCACTAAATCCCCGCCGCACCGCCCGCCCCTTCCACTGAATCCCCCCCCCCGCCCCCTTCCACTGAATCCACGCCCGCCCGCCCTTCCACTGAATCCACCCGCCCGCTCCTGCCCTTCCACTGATCCACCCGCCCGCCCGCCCTTCCACTGAATCCACTGAATCCACCCGCCCGCCGCCGCCCTTCCACTGAATCCACCCCCGCCCGCCCCTTCCACTGAATCCACCCGCCCCCGCCCCTTCACTGAATCACCCGCACCCACCGCCCTTCCACTGAATCCAGCGCACCGCGCCCCTTTCCACTGAATCCACACCCGCCCGCCCGCCCTTCCAGCTGAATCCACCCCCCCCCCCTTCCACTGAATCCACCCGCGCCCGCCTTCCACGAATCCACCCGCCCGCCCTTCACGATCCCCCGCCCCGCCCCTTCCACTAATCCACCCGCCCGCCCGCCCCTTCCACTGAATCCACCCCCGCCCGCCCTCCACTGATCCACCCCGCCCCCCTTCCACTGACCCCCCCTCCCGCCTTCCACTGAATCCACCGCCCTCACCCGCCCCTTCCACTGAAATCACGCGCGCCTCCCCCCCCTTTCCACTGAATCCACCCCCTCACCCCCTTCCACTGAATCCACCCGCCCTCACCGCCCCTTCCCACTAAAATTCCACCGCCCTCGCCGCCCCTTCCACTAAATCACCGCCCTCCCGCCCCCTTCCACTAATCCATCCGCCCGCCCGGCCCTTTCCACAAATCCACCCCCCCCGCCCGCCCTTCCATTTAAATCACCCCCGCCAAATTCCACCCCCGCCCGCCCTTCCATTAATCCACCCGTTTTAGTGGAGGCGGGCCGGTGATTTAATGGAAGGGGCGGACGGGCGGCGGGATTAGTGGAAGGGGCGGGCGGCGGGGGATTTAGTGAAGGGCGGCGGCGGGGATTTAGTGAAGGGCGGTGCGGGGCGGCGGATTTATGGAAGGGGCGGGCGGGCGGCGGATTGTGGAGGGGGCGGGGGCGCGGGGGATTTTAGTGGAAGGGGCGGGGCGGGCGGGCGGGGATTAGTGAAGGGGCGGGCGGGGGATTTAGTGGAAGGGGCGGCGGCGGGGGATTTAGTGAAGGGGCGCGGCGGAGGGATTTACGTGGAAGGGGCGGGCGGGCGGGGATTTAGTGGAAGGGCGGGCGGGCGGGGATTTAGTGGAAGGGCGGGCGGCGGGGATTTAGTGGAGCGGCGGCGGCGGGGGATTTAGTGGAAGGGGCGGGCGGCGGTGATTTAATGGAAGGGGCGGCGGAGGATTTAGTGGAAAGGGCGGAGGGCGGGGGATTTAGTGGAATGGCGGGAGGGCGGGGGATTAGTGGAAGGGGCGGGAGGCGGGGGATTTGGTGGAAGGGCGGGAGGGCGGGGATTAGTGAAGGGGCGGAGGGCGGGGATTAGTGGAAGGGGCGGGAGGCGGGGGATTTCAGTGGAAGGCGGGAGCGGGGATTTAGTGAAGGGGCGGGGCGGGGATTTTATGAAGGGCGGGCGGCGGGGATTTAGTGGAAGGGGCGGGCCGGCGGGGATTAGTGAAGGGGCGGCGGCGGGGATTTAGTGGAAGGGGCGGGCGGGCGCCGGGATTTAGTGGAAGGGCGGGAGGGCGGGGATTTAGTGGAAGGGCGGGGAGGCGGGGATTTAGTGAAGGCGGGAGGGCGGGGATTTAGTGAAGGGGCGAGGGCGGGGGATTTAGTGAAGGGGCGGAGGGCGGGATTTAGTGGAAGGGGCGGAGGCGGGGATTAGTGGACAGGCCGGGAGGCGGGATTTAGTGGAAGGGCGGAGGGCGGGGATTAGTGGAAGGGGCGGGAGGGCGGGATTTCGTGAAGGGGCGGGAGGCGGATTTAGTGAAGGGGCGGAGGCGGGGGATTTAGTGAAGGGCGGAGGGCGGGGATTTAGTGGAGGGGCGGGAGGGCGGGGGAATTGTGGAAGGGGCGAGGCGGGATTTAGTGGAGGGCGGGAGGCGGGGGCATTAGTGGAAGGGCGGGAGGCGGGGATTTAGTGAAGGGGCGGGAGGGCGGGATTGTGGAAGGGGCGGGAGGGCGGGGGATTTAATGAAGGGGCGGAGGGCGGGGATTTAGTGAAGGGGCGGGAGGGGGGGGATTTAGTGAAGGGCGGGAGGGCGGGGATTTAGGAAGGGGCGGGAGGCGGGGGGATTTAGTGGAAGGGGCGGGAGGGGGTTTAGTGGAAGGGGCGGGCGGTCGGGGGAATTTATGGAGGGCGGGCGGGCGGGGGATTTAGTGAAGGGCGGCGGGCGGGGGCAATTTAGTGGAAGGGGCGGGCGGGCGGGGGATTTAGTGAAGGGGCGGGCGGGCGGGGAATTTAGTGAAGGGCGGGCGGGCGGGATAGTGGAAGGGGCGGCGGCGGGATTAGTGGAAGGCGGGCGGGCGGGGCTTTAAGTGAAGGGCGGGCGGGCGGGGGATAGTGAAGGGCGGGCGGGCGGGGATTTAGTGGACGGGGCGGGCGGGCGGGGATTTGTGGAAGGTCGGGCGGGCGGGGATTAGTGGAAAGGGGCGGGCGCGCGGGGATTAGTGGAAGGGCGGGCGGGCCGGGGGATTTAGTGAAGGGTCGGCGCGGGGATTTAGTGGAAGGGGCGGCGGGCGGGGATTTAGTGAAGGGGGGCGGCGGGGATTTAGTGGAAGGGCGGCCGCCTTCCCACTTTAATCCACTCGCTTCCGCCCGTCCTCCATTTAATCCACCCGCCCGGCCCCTTCCATAAATCCACCCGCCGCCCTTCATTAAATCCAACCCCACCGCCCCTTCCATTTAATCCACGCCGCCCGCCCGGCCCTTCCATTAATCACCGCCCGCTCCGCCCCTTCCATTAATCACCCCCGCCGCCCTTCCATTTATCCATCCCCCCCGCCCCTTCCATTTATCCACCCCCGCCCGCCTTCATTATCCACAACCGCCCGCCCGCCCTTCCATTTAATCCACCCGCCCGCCTTCCATTTAATCCACCGCACTCCGCCGCTTCCATTTAATAATATACTCCCAACCCGCCCCCGCCCCCTTCATTAATTCCACCCCTCCAGCCGCCCCTTCCATTTAATTCCACCCGGTCCGCCCTTCCATTAACCACACCCCCCCCGCCCGCCTTCCATTTAATCCACCCCGCCCTTCAACGAAAGCCCCCGCCATAACATATATAAGCCCTGATCCAGGGATAAACCCCGACTGCCTTTCTAAGGGGTAGGATAGGAACTTTTTTACCTCGTACAAATTGGCCAGTCCAGGATTTTTGCCTTCCGTTGGATCACGTTTTTGCTTTTGAATGCCCAACCCCACTTATCTACATCTAAATAATCCGTCCCACCAACAGGTTTCCCCATAAACATGGTCTCTGTGTTTTTCTTGAATCCCTATGGTGAATATTGGGGGGTCTCCTATGCCTCATTCTGCTTGGTGACCAATTGTGTACGGGTAATTAATACTGCTGGGGGGCTGATAAAAATGGCAGTGGGTAAAACTGGGCGGTGTGCTGAACAGAGAGCTTTAGTTGAAAAATTACATGGTTAAATCTCTGCAGGGAGTGGAGCTGGGTTCTGCTGAGGGACAAATTGGTTAATATGTACCTGATAGGGCGAAAGATACAGGGAGCCATAGAATACAGATATGAGGCACCCTTCCTGGCTATATAATATTCTACTAACTCTCCCTCTTTCTTCTCTTTCTTTTTCTCTTTTTTTTCT
>NC_030684.2:16329107-16352334 GCF_000004195.4 Xenopus tropicalis
GCTTCACTGATCCACCCGCCTTCCCGCCCCTTCCACTGAATCCCCCGCCCTCCCGCCCCTTCCACTGATCCCCCGCCCTCCCGCCCCTTCCACTGAATCCCCGCCCTCCGCCCCTTCCACTAAATCCCGCCCTCCCGCCCCTTCCACTAAATCCCCCGCCTCCGCCCCTTCCACTAATCCACCCGCCCTCCCGCCCCTTCCACTAAATCCCCGCCCTCCCGCCCCTTCCCTAAATCCCCGCCCTCCCGCCCTTCCACTAAATCCACCCGCCCTCCCGCCCCTTCCACTAAATCCCCCGCCGCCCCCCTTCCCATTAAATCCACCCGCCCGCCGCCCCTTCCATTAAATCCCGCCGCCCGCCCCTTCCATTAAATCCACCCGCCCGCCGCCCCTTCCATTAATCCACCCGCCCGCCCGCCCCTTCCATTAAATCCACCCGCCGCCCGCCCTTCCATTAAATCCACCCGCCCACGGGCGGGGGATTTAGTGGAAGGGGCGGGCGGGTGGATTTAATGGAAGGGGCGGGCGGGCGGGGGATTTAGTGGAAGGGCGGGCGGGCGGGATTTAGGGGGGGGATTTAGTGGAAGGGGCGGGCGGGCGGGGATTTAGTGGAAGGGCGGGGCGGGCGGGGGATTTAGTGGAAGGGGCGGGAGGGCGGGGGATTTAGGTGGAAGGGGCGGGAGGGCGGGGGATTTAGTGGGAAGGGGCGGGAGGGCGGGGAATTTATGGAAGGGGGCGGGAGAGGCGGGGGATTTAGTGGAAGGGGCGGGAGGGCGGGGGATTTCGTGGATGGGGCGCGGAGGGCGGGGATTTTAGTGGAAGGGGCGGGCGGGCGGGGGATTTAGTGGAAGGGGCGGGGCGGGGCGGGGGATTTAGTGGAAGGGGCGGGGCGGCGGGGATTAGTGGAAGGGGGGGCGGGCCGAGGGGGATTTAGTGGAAGGGGCGGGCGGGCGGGGGGATTAGTGGAAGGGGCGCGGGCGGGCGGGGGATTTAGTGGAAGGGGGCGAGGCGGGCCGGGGGATTTTAGTGGAAGGGGGCCGGGCCGGGCGTGCGGGGATTTAGTGGAAGGGGCGGGCGGGCCGGGGGATTTAGTGGAAGGGGCGGGCGGCGGGGGATTTAGTGGAAGGGGCGGGCGGGCGGGGGATTAGTGGAAGGGGCGGGCGGGCGGGGGATTTAGTGGAAGGGGCCGGGCGGGCCGGGGGATTTAGTGGAAGGGGCGGGCGGGCGGGGGATTTAGTGGAAGGGGGCCGGGCGGGGTAGGAAGGCGGGGGGGGATTTAGTGGAAGGGGCGGGGCGGGGCGGGGGATTTAGTGGAAGGGGCGGGCGGCGGGGGATTTAGTGGAAGGGGCGGGCGGGCGGGGGATTTAGTGGAAGGGGCGGGCGGGCGGGGGAGTGGAAGGGGCGGGCGGGCGGGGATTTAGTGGAAGGGGCGGGCGGGCGGGGATTTAGTGGAAGGGGCGGGGATTTAGTGAAGGGGCGGGGGGCGGGGGATTTAGTGGAAGGGGCGGGCGGGCGGGGGATTTAGTGGAAGGGGCGGGAGGGCGGGGGATTTAGTGGAAGGGCGGGAGGGCGGGGATTTAGTGGAGGGGCGGGAGGCGGGGGATTTAGTGGAAGGGGCGGGAGGGCGGGGGATTTAGTGGAGGGCGGGAGGGCGGGGATTCCGCCCTTCCATTAATCCACCCGCCCGCCCCTTCCATTTAATCCACCCGCCCGCCCGCCCCTTCCATTAAATCCACCCGCCCGCCCGCCCCTTCCATTAAATCCACCCGCCCGCCCGCCGCCCCTTCCATTAATCCACCGCCCGCCCGCCCCTTCCATTAAATCCACCCGCCCGCCCGCCCCTTCCATTTAATCCACCGCCCGCCCGCACCCTTCCATTTAATCCACCCGCCCGCCCGCCCTTCCATTTAATCCACCCGCCGCCCGCCCCTTCCATTTAATCCAACCCGCCCGCCCGCCCCTTCCATTTAATCCACCCGCGCCCCGCCCCTTCCATTTAATCCACCCGCCCACCCGCCCCTTCCATTTAATCCACCCGCCCACCCGCCCGCCCGCCCCTTCCATTTAATCCACCCGCCCCGCCCTTCCATTTAATCCACCCGCCCGCCCCTTCAACGAAAGCCCCCGCCATAACATATAAAGCCCTGATCCAGGGAGTAAACCCGACTGCCGTTTCTAGGGGTCAGGAAGGAATTTTTACCCTCGGTACAAATTGGCCCAGTGCCAGGGATTTTTTGCCTTCCTCTGGATCACTGGCTTTTAGGAATGCCCAACCCCCACTTATCTACATCTAAATAAATCCTGTGCCCACCAACAGGTTTCCCCATAAACATGTCTCTGTGTTTTTCTTGAATCCCTATGGTGAATATTGGGGGGTCTCCTATGCCTCATTCTGCTTAAGGTGACCAATTGTGTAACGGGGTAATTAATACTGCTGGGGGGGCTGATAAAAATGGCAGGTTGGGGTAAAACTGGGCGGTGTTGCTGACAGAGAGCTTTAGTTGAAAAATTAAATGGGTTAAGATCTCTGCAGGGAGTTGAGTGGGTTCTGCTGAGGGACATAATTGGTTAATATGTACCTGATAGGGCTGAAAGATACAGGGAGCCATAGATACAGATATGAGGGCACCCTACCTGCTATATAAGTATTCCTACTGAACTCTAATGCCAACACCATGTATAATGCCCACAGGGTACATAGCCAGTATATACGCAGTGCCAACACCATGTATAATGCCCACAGGGCACACAGCCAGTATATACACAGTGCCAACACCATGTATAATGCCCACAGGGCACACAGCCAGTATATACGCAGTGCCAACACCATGTATAATGCCCACAGGGCACACAGCCAGTATATACGCAGTGTAAACACCATGTATAATGCCCACAGGGCACACAGCCAGTACCAGTAATTATACCCGGCCCAGTAAGTGCCAATACCATGTATAATGCCCACAGGGCACACAGCCAGTATATACGCAGTGCCAACACCATGTATAATGCCCACAGGGCACACAGCCAGTATATACGCAGTGTAAAAACCATGTATAATGCCCACAGGGCACACAGCCAGTATATACGCAGTGCCAACACCATGTATAATGCCCACAGGGCACACAGCCAGTATATACGCAGTGCCAACACCATGTATAATGCCCACAGGTAACACAGCCAGTATATACGCAGTGCCAACACCATGTATAATGCCTAGTGTGCCATAACCCTTACCAGGGAGTTGGTAGGGGACAGAGGCAGAGGGGGCTTATGAGACACAGCAGGGAGCAAACACACTGCTAAGGGTTAATATAGATGAATTCCTCTCCATACTCACCTGCTGCAGCTCCTCTCTGATCCTCCTCCTCTCCTGCTCATGGTATGTGCCCGCACCCCTATAGTCTGGCCAGAAATGGGCCCCTACCCTGATGTACTGCTCCATTAACTCCACACTTGCCGGTACGATCCCTGGAAAATGGGCAATAAGAACTTCATTAACTTCTCACAAAATACATTAAATACACACGGTGAGAAGCAGCGAGAACCTTATCGCCAAATTAATTAAATACAATGAAAGAAAATGATCTTTGAAACCCCAGATCCTATTACCCTTCAAAAAATCAGGTCTCCTGAAGGCTGCCTTAAGGTTTGCCTGAAGATCTCAGCATGATAGAGTTCAGAAAGGGCTCAGAAATCTTTCGTGCTGCCCAATGTTCTCAGTAGCCCCACCTTGTGGTAGGCAGGAGAATAGCACCCAAGTAGGAGAAACCCTGCTTAGCTCCTATTAGGCCTTATTGGTGCTTTTTTGTTGGTTCAAGAATAAAATGTTAAATGGCAAAGGGGAATTATTTGCTATTTTTTTAATCTCATTCCAAATTTAAAGCCAATGTAACTCCATGCCTTGGGGGGTATGTGGGGTATGAGTATGTGCGGGTATGGGTAAAATGGCAGATGGGGGTTGGGGGGGGAGATAACATTAAGCCCCCCCATACTGAGTAGTAGTGAGGGCACAGGATGCAGATCACAGGCAGGGTTAGGGGGGCACATAGGTTCCCTGCGTTGGTGCATCAGTGAGTTCCGTAAGAGCCCTGGCAGTAACAGCAGTAGGAGAGGGGCTTTATCTGCCCCCCAGCAACTAGCCCCAACATGGCCTCCCCGTTAGTAAGAGCCTGGCAGCGTGGCGGCTGCATTGCCCCTCACAGGCTTGTGTCAGTCTATTGCCCCCAGGGTGACTTGGGGAGCCACAAAGGCAGGAGCAGGTGTTTTTACTTGGTGGGGGGGGGGGACATATGGCATATGCCCCTCCATGTACCCACTAAAGGTGCCAGTCTCTCCTGTTTTCCCTTCTCTGTGCCCCTCACTCCCCCCTCCCTTCCCCCCTTACATACATGTTCCCTCTGACAGGAATCCCTGCATCTTCTTTCCCCTGCACAGCTCTCTGTCCTGCTGGGTTTTTCATCAAAGTTTAAGTCCCGGACAAGCCGTGTGGGGATTGGATGGACCGGGAGGAAGTTCAGACTTCAGCTCCCAGTGTATCCAATCCTCACTGCTGTTAGTGGTGAAGCAAAGATGGGAGGGATGGGGTTGCACTTCCTGTGTATTCTTATTTTGTATTACCTGCACAGCTCTCAGTAACTCAGTGCTGTCCAACTTCTGTGGTACCGAGGACTGGAATTTTTCTGGCCTATATAGATTGTAAGCTCTACGGGTCAGGGACCTCCTTCCTCTTGTGTCCTCGACTCTTAACTTATTTCTGCTGTATTTATCTGTATGTATTATTATACTTTGTATTTATCTATTATCTTATAAACAACCTGTTTGTATTAATGTATTCTACTGTACAGCGCTGCGTACATAAGTAGCGCTTTATAAATAAAGATATACATACATGGTGGAGGGCCGATAATGGAAGCCAGTTTTGACCATTCCCCCTTTTAAAACCACACCCTGTATAACTCAGCCTGCAGCCTTGTGCCTTTACATGGGCACAGAACCCCTCAGTGTCTGCTAATATCCTTATCATTTACAGTAGGGGGTACATTATCCCTTATAATACATGAGTGATACTCAGAGTTCCCTGTATAACTCAGCCTGCAGCCTTGTGCCTTTATATGGGCACAGAACCCCTCAGTGTCTGCTAATATCCTTATCATTTACAGTAGGGGGTACATTATCCCTTATAATACATGAGTGATACTCAGAGTTCCCTGTATAACTCAGCCTGCAGCCTTGTGCCTTTATATGGGCACAGAACCCCTCAGTGACTGCTAATATCCTTATCATTTACAGTAGGGGGTACATTATCCCTTATAATACATGAGTGATACTCAGAGTTCCCTGTATAACTCAGCCTGCAGCCTTGTGCCTTTATATGGGCACAGAACCCCTCAGTAACTTCTAATATCCTTATCATTTACAGTAGGGGGTACATTATCCCTTATAATACATGAGTGATACTCAGAGTTCCCTGTATAACTCAGCCTGCAGCCTTGTGCCTTTATATGGGCACAGAACCCCTCAGTGACTGCTAATATCCTTATCATTTACAGTAGGGGGTACATTATCCCTTATAATACATGAGTGATACTCAGAGTTCCCTGTATAACTCAGCCTGCAGCCTTGTGCCTTTATATGGGCACAGAACCCCTCAGTGACTTCTAATATCCTTATCATTTACAGTAGGGGGTACATTATCCCTTATAATACATGAGTGATACTCAGAGTTCCCTGTATAACTCAGCCTGCAGCCTTGTGCCTTTATATGGGCACAGAACCCCTCAGTGACTGCTAATATCCTTATCATTTACAGTAGGGGGTACATTATCCCTTATAATACATGAGTGATACTCAGAGTTCCCTGTATAACTCAGCCTGCAGCCTTGTGCCTTTATATGGGCACAGAACCCCTCAGTGACTGCTAATATCCTTATCATTTACAGTAGGGGGTACATTATCCCTTATAATACATGAGTGATACTCAGAGTTCCCTGTATAACTCAGCCTGCAGCCTTGTGCCTTTATATGGGCACAGAACCCCTCAGTGTCTGCTAATATCCTTATCATTTACAGTAGGGGGTACATTATCCCTTATAATACATGAGTGATACTCAGAGTTCCCTGTATAACTCAGCCTGCAGCCTTGTGCCTTTATATGGTCACAGAACCCCTCAGTGACTGCTAATATCCTTATCATTTACAGTAGGGGGTACATTATCCCTTATAATACATGAGTGATACTCAGAGTTCCCTGTATAACTCAGCCTGCAGCCTTGTGCCTTTATATGGGCACAGAACCCCTCAGTGACTGCTAATATCCTTATCATTTACAGTAGGGGGTACATTATCCCTTATAATACATGAGTGATACTCAGAGTTCCCTGTATAACTCAGCCTGCAGCCTTGTGCCTTTATATGGGCACAGAACCCCTCAGTGACTGCTAATATCCTTATCGTTAACAGTAGGGGGTTCATTATTATGAGATAAGGGGGTCCCTGTACCCAAAAAAGCCTCTTAGGTAGAGGAAAAAAGCACATCCATCTCATCTCTCATCCTGAACTCTTTGTCTTCCGTTCTCATCTTTATCTTTTTTTAATACAGATAAAAATAGTTCTACAAGCACTACTATAAGGTGTATGAGAATAGGCACAAAATATTCATTTTTTCTATCTGCACTGCTGGTTCTGACTCCTGATAAAACTCCCGAATATCCATTCATTCCTCATTCTCACTGGGTTTATAGTTATGTGTAACTGTCACTATGTTTGTCTGTCTTTTTCTCTTCTCCTTACAGCCCCCCTGGCATTCCCAGTACCCAGAGGCACAAACAGCCCCCCCAGCCCAATAAATAGTGACTGTCTGTGGCACCTTACAGCCCCCCTGGCATTCCCAGTACTCAGAGGCACAAACAGCCCCCCAGCCCAATAAATAGTGACTGTCTGTGGCACCTTACAGCCCCCCTGGCATTCCCAGTACCCAGAGGCACAAACAGCCCCCCCAGCCCAATAAATAGTGACTGTCTGTGGCACCTTACAGCCCCCCTGGCATTCCCAGTACCCAGAGGCACAAACAGCCCCCCCAGCCCAATAAATAGTGACTGTCTGTGGCACCTTACAGCCCCCCTGGCATTCCCAGTACCCAGAGGCACAAACAGCCCCCCCAGCCCAATAAATAGTGACTGTCTGTGGCACCTTACAGCCCCCCTGGCATTCCCAGTACCCAGAGGCACAAACAGCCCCCCCAGCCCAATAAATAGTGACTGTCTGTGGCACCTTACAGCCCCCCTGGCATTCCCAGTACCCAGAGGCACAAACAGCCCCCCCAGCCCAATAAATAGTGACTGTCTGTGGCACCTTACAGCCCCCCTGGCATTCCCAGTACCCAGAGGCACAAACAGCCCCCCCAGCCCAATAAATAGTGACTGTCTGTGGCACCTTACAGCCCCCCTGGCATTCCCAGTACCCAGAGGCACAAACAGCCCCCCCCAGCCCAATAAATAGTGACTGTCTGTGGCACCTTACAGCCCCCCTGGCATTCCCAGTACCCAGAGGCACAAACAGCCCCCCCCAGCCCAATAAATAGTGACTGTCTGTGGCACCTTACAGCCCCCCTGGCATTCCCAGTACCCAGAGGCACAAACAGCCCCCCCAGCCCAATAAATAGTGACTGTCTGTGGCACCTTACAGCCCCCCTGGCATTCCCAGTACCCAGAGGCACAAACAGCCCCCCCAGCCCAATAAATAGTGACTGTCTGTGGCACCTTACAGCCCCCCTGGCATTCCCAGTACCCAGAGGCACAAACAGCCCCCCCAGCCCAATAAATAGTGACTGTCTGTGGCACCTTACAGCCCCCCTGGCATTCCCAGTACCCAGAGGCACAAACAGCCCCCCCAGCCCAATAAATAGTGACTGTCTGTGGCACCTTACAGCCCCCCTGGCATTCCCAGTACCCAGAGGCACAAACAGCCCCCCCAGCCCAATAAATAGTGACTGTCTGTGGCACCTTACAGCCCCCCTGGCATTCCCAGTACCCAGAGGCACAAACAGCCCCCCCAGCCCAATAAATAGTGACTGTCTGTGGCACCTTACAGCCCCCCTGGCATTCCCAGTACCCAGAGGCACAAACAGCCCCCCCCAGCCCAATAAATAGTGACTGTCTGTGGCACCTTACAGCCCCCCTGGCATTCCCAGTACCCAGAGGCACAAACAGCCCCCCCCAGCCCAATAAATAGTGACTGTCTGTGGCACCTTACAGCCCCCCTGGCATTCCCAGTACCCAGAGGCACAAACAGCCCCCCCCAGCCCAATAAATAGTGACTGTCTGTGGCACCTTACAGCCCCCCTGGCATTCCCAGTACCCAGAGGCACAAACAGCCCCCCCAGCCCAATAAATAGTGACTGTCTGTGGCACCTTACAGCCCCCCTGGCATTCCCAGTACCCAGAGGCACAAACAGCCCCCCCAGCCCAATAAATAGTGACTGTCTGTGGCACCTTACAGCCCCCCTGGCATTCCCAGTACCCAGAGGCACAAACAGCCCCCCCAGCCCAATAAATAGTGACTGTCTGTGGCACCTTACAGCCCCCCTGGCATTCCCAGTACCCAGAGGCACAAACAGCCCCCCCAGCCCAATAAATAGTGACTGTCTGTGGCACCTTACAGCCCCCCTGGCATTCCCAGTACCCAGAGGCACAAACAGCCCCCCCAGCCCAATAAATAGTGACTGTCTGTGGCACCTTACAGCCCCCCTGGCATTCCCAGTACCCAGAGGCACAAACAGCCCCCCCAGCCCAATAAATAGTGACTGTCTGTGGCACCTTACAGCCCCCCTGGCATTCCCAGTACCCAGAGGCACAAACAGCCCCCCCAGCCCAATAAATAGTGACTGTCTGTGGCACCTTACAGCCCCCCTGGCATTCCCAGTACCCAGAGGCACAAACAGCCCCCCCCAGCCCAATAAATAGTGACTGTCTGTGGCACCTTACAGCCCCCCTGGCATTCCCAGTACCCAGAGGCACAAACAGCCCCCCCAGCCCAATAAATAGTGACTGTCTGTGGCACCTTACAGCCCCCCTGGCATTCCCAGTACCCAGAGGCACAAACAGCCCCCCCCAGCCCAATAAATAGTGACTGTCTGTGGCACCTTACAGCCCCCCTGGCATTCCCAGTACCCAGAGGAACAAACAGCCCCCCCAGCCCAATAAATAGTGACTGTCTGTGGCACCTTACAGCCCCCCTGGCATTCCCAGTACCCAGAGGCACAAACAGCCCCCCCAGCCCAATAAATAGTGACTGTCTGTGGCACCTTACAGCCCCCCTGGCATTCCCAGTACCCAGAGGCACAAACAGCCCCCCCAGCCCAATAAATAGTGACTGTCTGTGGCACCTTACAGCCCCCCTGGCATTCCCAGTACCCAGAGGCACAAACAGCCCCCCCAGCCCAATAAATAGTGACTGTCTGTGGCACCTTACAGCCCCCCTGGCATTCCCAGTACCCAGAGGCACAAACAGCCCCCCCAGCCCAATAAATAGTGACTGTCTGTGGCACCTTACAGCCCCCCTGGCATTCCCAGTACCCAGAGGCACAAACAGCCCCCCCCAGCCCAATAAATAGTGACTGTCTGTGGCACCTTACAGCCCCCCTGGCATTCCCAGTACCCAGAGGCACAAACAGCCCCCCCCAGCCCAATAAATAGTGACTGTCTGTGGCACCTTACAGCCCCCCTGGCATTCCCAGTACCCAGAGGCACAAACAGCCCCCCCAGCCCAATAAATAGTGACTGTCTGTGGCACCTTACAGCCCCCCTGGCATTCCCAGTACCCAGAGGCACAAACAGCCCCCCCAGCCCAATAAATAGTGACTGTCTGTGGCACCTTACAGCCCCCCTGGCATTCCCAGTACCCAGAGGCACAAACAGCCCCCCCAGCCCAATAAATAGTGACTGTCTGTGGCACCTTACAGCCCCCCTGGCATTCCCAGTACCCAGAGGCACAAACAGCCCCCCCAGCCCAATAAATAGTGACTGTCTGTGGCACCTTACAGCCCCCCTGGCATTCCCAGTACCCAGAGGCACAAACAGCCCCCCCAGCCCAATAAATAGTGACTGTCTGTGGCACCTTACAGCCCCCCTGGCATTCCCAGTACCCAGAGGCACAAACAGCCCCCCCAGCCCAATAAATAGTGACTGTCTGTGGCACCTTACAGCCCCCCTGGCATTCCCAGTACCCAGAGGCACAAACAGCCCCCCCAGCCCAATAAATAGTGACTGTCTGTGGCACCTTACAGCCCCCCTGGCATTCCCAGTACCCAGAGGCACAAACAGCCCCCCCCAGCCCAATAAATAGTGACTGTCTGTGGCACCTTACAGCCCCCCTGGCATTCCCAGTACCCAGAGGCACAAACAGCCCCCCCAGCCCAATAAATAGTGACTGTCTGTGGCACCTTACAGCCCCCCTGGCATTCCCAGTACCCAGAGGCACAAACAGCCCCCCCAGCCCAATAAATAGTGACTGTCTGTGGCACCTTACAGCCCCCCTGGCATTCCCAGTACCCAGAGGCACAAACAGCCCCCCCCAGCCCAATAAATAGTGACTGTCTGTGGCACCTTACAGCCCCCCTGGCATTCCCAGTACCCAGAGGCACAAACAGCCCCCCCCAGCCCAATAAATAGTGACTGTCTGTGGCACCTTACAGCCCCCCTGGCATTCCCAGTACCCAGAGGCACAAACAGCCCCCCCAGCCCAATAAATAGTGACTGTCTGTGGCACCTTACAGCCCCCCTGGCATTCCCAGTACCCAGAGGCACAAACAGCCCCCCCAGCCCAATAAATAGTGACTGTCTGTGGCACCTTACAGCCCCCCTGGCATTCCCAGTACCCAGAGGAACAAACAGCCCCCCCAGCCCAATAAATAGTGACTGTCTGTGGCACCTTACAGCCCCCCTGGCATTCCCAGTACCCAGAGGCACAAACAGCCCCCCCAGCCCAATAAATAGTGACTGTCTGTGGCACCTTACAGCCCCCCTGGCATTCCCAGTACCCAGAGGCACAAACAGCCCCCCCAGCCCAATAAATAGTGACTGTCTGTGGCACCTTACAGCCCCCCTGGCATTCCCAGTACCCAGAGGCACAAACAGCCCCCCCAGCCCAATAAATAGTGACTGTCTGTGGCACCTTACAGCCCCCCTGGCATTCCCAGTACCCAGAGGCACAAACAGCCCCCCCCAGCCCAATAAATAGTGACTGTCTGTGGCACCTTACAGCCCCCCTGGCATTCCCAGTACCCAGAGGCACAAACAGCCCCCCCAGCCCAATAAATAGTGACTGTCTGTGGCACCTTACAGCCCCCCTGGCATTCCCAGTACCCAGAGGCACAAACAGCCCCCCCCAGCCCAATAAATAGTGACTGTCTGTGGCACCTTACAGCCCCCCTGGCATTCCCAGTACCCAGAGGCACAAACAGCCCCCCCAGCCCAATAAATAGTGACTGTCTGTGGCACCTTACAGCCCCCCTGGCATTCCCAGTACCCAGAGGCACAAACAGCCCCCCCAGCCCAATAAATAGTGACTGTCTGTGGCACCTTACAGCCCCCCTGGCATTCCCAGTACCCAGAGGCACAAACAGCCCCCCCAGCCCAATAAATAGTGACTGTCTGTGGCACCTTACAGCCCCCCTGGCATTCCCAGTACCCAGAGGCACAAACAGCCCCCCCAGCCCAATAAATAGTGACTGTCTGTGGCACCTTACAGCCCCCCTGGCATTCCCAGTACCCAGAGGCACAAACAGCCCCCCCCAGCCCAATAAATAGTGACTGTCTGTGGCACCTTACAGCCCCCCTGGCATTCCCAGTACCCAGAGGCACAAACAGCCCCCCCCAGCCCAATAAATAGTGACTGTCTGTGGCACCTTACAGCCCCCCTGGCATTCCCAGTACCCAGAGGCACAAACAGCCCCCCCAGCCCAATAAATAGTGACTGTCTGTGGCACCTTACAGCCCCCCTGGCATTCCCAGTACCCAGAGGCACAAACAGCCCCCCCAGCCCAATAAATAGTGACTGTCTGTGGCACCTTACAGCCCCCCTGGCATTCCCAGTACCCAGAGGAACAAACAGCCCCCCCAGCCCAATAAATAGTGACTGTCTGTGGCACCTTACAGCCCCCCTGGCATTCCCAGTACCCAGAGGCACAAACAGCCCCCCCAGCCCAATAAATAGTGACTGTCTGTGGCACCTTACAGCCCCCCTGGCATTCCCAGTACCCAGAGGCACAAACAGCCCCCCCAGCCCAATAAATAGTGACTGTCTGTGGCACCTTACAGCCCCCCTGGCATTCCCAGTACCCAGAGGCACAAACAGCCCCCCCAGCCCAATAAATAGTGACTGTCTGTGGCACCTTACAGCCCCCCTGGCATTCCCAGTACCCAGAGGCACAAACAGCCCCCCCAGCCCAATAAATAGTGACTGTCTGTGGCACCTTACAGCCCCCCTGGCATTCCCAGTACCCAGAGGCACAAACAGCCCCCCCAGCCCAATAAATAGTGACTGTCTGTGGCACCTTACAGCCCCCCTGGCATTCCCAGTACCCAGAGGCACAAACAGCCCCCCCAGCCCAATAAATAGTGACTGTCTGTGGCACCTTACAGCCCCCCTGGCATTCCCAGTACCCAGAGGCACAAACAGCCCCCCCAGCCCAATAAATAGTGACTGTCTGTGGCACCTTACAGCCCCCCTGGCATTCCCAGTACCCAGAGGCACAAACAGCCCCCCCCAGCCCAATAAATAGTGACTGTCTGTGGCACCTTACAGCCCCCCTGGCATTCCCAGTACCCAGAGGCACAAACAGCCCCCCCCAGCCCAATAAATAGTGACTGTCTGTGGCACCTTACAGCCCCCCTGGCATTCCCAGTACCCAGAGGCACAAACAGCCCCCCCAGCCCAATAAATAGTGACTGTCTGTGGCACCTTACAGCCCCCCTGGCATTCCCAGTACCCAGAGGCACAAACAGCCCCCCCAGCCCAATAAATAGTGACTGTCTGTGGCACCTTACAGCCCCCCTGGCATTCCCAGTACCCAGAGGCACAAACAGCCCCCCCCAGCCCAATAAATAGTGACTGTCTGTGGCACCTTACAGCCCCCCTGGCATTCCCAGTACCCAGAGGCACAAACAGCCCCCCCAGCCCAATAAATAGTGACTGTCTGTGGCACCTTACAGCCCCCCTGGCATTCCCAGTACCCAGAGGCACAAACAGCCCCCCCAGCCCAATAAATAGTGACTGTCTGTGGCACCTTACAGCCCCCCTGGCATTCCCAGTACCCAGAGGCACAAACAGCCCCCCCAGCCCAATAAATAGTGACTGTCTGTGGCACCTTACAGCCCCCCTGGCATTCCCAGTACCCAGAGGCACAAACAGCCCCCCCAGCCCAATAAATAGTGACTGTCTGTGGCACCTTACAGCCCCCCTGGCATTCCCAGTACCCAGAGGCACAAACAGCCCCCCCAGCCCAATAAATAGTGACTGTCTGTGGCACCTTACAGCCCCCCTGGCATTCCCAGTACCCAGAGGCACAAACAGCCCCCCCAGCCCAATAAATAGTGACTGTCTGTGGCACCTTACAGCCCCCCTGGCATTCCCAGTACCCAGAGGCACAAACAGCCCCCCCCAGCCCAATAAATAGTGACTGTCTGTGGCACCTTACAGCCCCCCTGGCATTCCCAGTACCCAGAGGCACAAACAGCCCCCCCCAGCCCAATAAATAGTGACTGTCTGTGGCACCTTACAGCCCCCCTGGCATTCCCAGTACCCAGAGGCACAAACAGCCCCCCCAGCCCAATAAATAGTGACTGTCTGTGGCACCTTACAGCCCCCCTGGCATTCCCAGTACCCAGAGGAACAAACAGCCCCCCCAGCCCAATAAATAGTGACTGTCTGTGGCACCTTACAGCCCCCCTGGCATTCCCAGTACCCAGAGGCACAAACAGCCCCCCCCAGCCCAATAAATAGTGACTGTCTGTGGCACCTTACAGCCCCCCTGGCATTCCCAGTACCCAGAGGCACAAACAGCCCCCCCAGCCCAATAAATAGTGACTGTCTGTGGCACCTTACAGCCCCCCTGGCATTCCCAGTACCCAGAGGCACAAACAGCCCCCCCAGCCCAATAAATAGTGACTGTCTGTGGCACCTTACAGCCCCCCTGGCATTCCCAGTACCCAGAGGCACAAACAGCCCCCCCAGCCCAATAAATAGTGACTGTCTGTGGCACCTTACAGCCCCCCTGGCATTCCCAGTACCCAGAGGCACAAACAGCCCCCCCAGCCCAATAAATAGTGACTGTCTGTGGCACCTTACAGCCCCCCTGGCATTCCCAGTACCCAGAGGCACAAACAGCCCCCCCAGCCCAATAAATAGTGACTGTCTGTGGCACCTTACAGCCCCCCTGGCATTCCCAGTACCCAGAGGCACAAACAGCCCCCCCAGCCCAATAAATAGTGACTGTCTGTGGCACCTTACAGCCCCCCTGGCATTCCCAGTACCCAGAGGCACAAACAGCCCCCCCAGCCCAATAAATAGTGACTGTCTGTGGCACCTTACAGCCCCCCTGGCATTCCCAGTACCCAGAGGCACAAACAGCCCCCCCAGCCCAATAAATAGTGACTGTCTGTGGCACCTTACAGCCCCCCTGGCATTCCCAGTACCCAGAGGCACAAACAGCCCCCCCCAGCCCAATAAATAGTGACTGTCTGTGGCACCTTACAGCCCCCCTGGCATTCCCAGTACCCAGAGGCACAAACAGCCCCCCCCAGCCCAATAAATAGTGACTGTCTGTGGCACCTTACAGCCCCCCTGGCATTCCCAGTACCCAGAGGCACAAACAGCCCCCCCAGCCCAATAAATAGTGACTGTCTGTGGCACCTTACAGCCCCCCTGGCATTCCCAGTACCCAGAGGCACAAACAGCCCCCCCAGCCCAATAAATAGTGACTGTCTGTGGCACCTTACAGCCCCCCTGGCATTCCCAGTACCCAGAGGCACAAACAGCCCCCCCAGCCCAATAAATAGTGACTGTCTGTGGCACCTTACAGCCCCCCTGGCATTCCCAGTACCCAGAGGCACAAACAGCCCCCCCAGCCCAATAAATAGTGACTGTCTGTGGCACCTTACAGCCCCCCTGGCATTCCCAGTACCCAGAGGCACAAACAGCCCCCCCAGCCCAATAAATAGTGACTGTCTGTGGCACCTTACAGCCCCCCTGGCATTCCCAGTACCCAGAGGCACAAACAGCCCCCCCCAGCCCAATAAATAGTGACTGTCTGTGGCACCTTACAGCCCCCCTGGCATTCCCAGTACCCAGAGGCACAAACAGCCCCCCCAGCCCAATAAATAGTGACTGTCTGTGGCACCTTACAGCCCCCCTGGCATTCCCAGTACCCAGAGGCACAAACAGCCCCCCCAGCCCAATAAATAGTGACTGTCTGTGGCACCTTACAGCCCCCCTGGCATTCCCAGTACCCAGAGGAACAAACAGCCCCCCCAGCCCAATAAATAGTGACTGTCTGTGGCACCTTACAGCCCCCCTGGCATTCCCAGTACCCAGAGGCACAAACAGCCCCCCCAGCCCAATAAATAGTGACTGTCTGTGGCACCTTACAGCCCCCCTGGCATTCCCAGTACCCAGAGGCACAAACAGCCCCCCCAGCCCAATAAATAGTGACTGTCTGTGGCACCTTACAGCCCCCCTGGCATTCCCAGTACCCAGAGGCACAAACAGCCCCCCCAGCCCAATAAATAGTGACTGTCTGTGGCACCTTACAGCCCCCCTGGCATTCCCAGTACCCAGAGGCACAAACAGCCCCCCCCAGCCCAATAAATAGTGACTGTCTGTGGCACCTTACAGCCCCCCTGGCATTCCCAGTACCCAGAGGCACAAACAGCCCCCCCCAGCCCAATAAATAGTGACTGTCTGTGGCACCTTACAGCCCCCCTGGCATTCCCAGTACCCAGAGGCACAAACAGCCCCCCCCAGCCCAATAAATAGTGACTGTCTGTGGCACCTTACAGCCCCCCTGGCATTCCCAGTACCCAGAGGCACAAACAGCCCCCCCAGCCCAATAAATAGTGACTGTCTGTGGCACCTTACAGCCCCCCTGGCATTCCCAGTACCCAGAGGCACAAACAGCCCCCCCAGCCCAATAAATAGTGACTGTCTGTGGCACCTTACAGCCCCCCTGGCATTCCCAGTACCCAGAGGCACAAACAGCCCCCCCCAGCCCAATAAATAGTGACTGTCTGTGGCACCTTACAGCCCCCCTGGCATTCCCAGTACCCAGAGGCACAAACAGCCCCCCCCAGCCCAATAAATAGTGACTGTCTGTGGCACCTTACAGCCCCCCTGGCATTCCCAGTACCCAGAGGCACAAACAGCCCCCCCCAGCCCAATAAATAGTGACTGTCTGTGGCACCTTACAGCCCCCCTGGCATTCCCAGTACCCAGAGGCACAAACAGCCCCCCCAGCCCAATAAATAGTGACTGTCTGTGGCACCTTACAGCCCCCCTGGCATTCCCAGTACCCAGAGGCACAAACAGCCCCCCCCAGCCCAATAAATAGTGACTGTCTGTGGCACCTTACAGCCCCCCTGGCATTCCCAGTACCCAGAGGCACAAACAGCCCCCCCAGCCCAATAAATAGTGACTGTCTGTGGCACCTTACAGCCCCCCTGGCATTCCCAGTACCCAGAGGCACAAACAGCCCCCCCCAGCCCAATAAATAGTGACTGTCTGTGGCACCTTACAGCCCCCCTGGCATTCCCAGTACCCAGAGGCACAAACAGCCCCCCCAGCCCAATAAATAGTGACTGTCTGTGGCACCTTACAGCCCCCCTGGCATTCCCAGTACCCAGAGGCACAAACAGCCCCCCCAGCCCAATAAATAGTGACTGTCTGTGGCACCTTACAGCCCCCCTGGCATTCCCAGTACCCAGAGGCACAAACAGCCCCCCCAGCCCAATAAATAGTGACTGTCTGTGGCACCTTACAGCCCCCCTGGCATTCCCAGTACCCAGAGGCACAAACAGCCCCCCCAGCCCAATAAATAGTGACTGTCTGTGGCACCTTACAGCCCCCCTGGCATTCCCAGTACCCAGAGGCACAAACAGCCCCCCCCAGCCCAATAAATAGTGACTGTCTGTGGCACCTTACAGCCCCCCTGGCATTCCCAGTACCCAGAGGCACAAACAGCCCCCCCCAGCCCAATAAATAGTGACTGTCTGTGGCACCTTACAGCCCCCCTGGCATTCCCAGTACCCAGAGGCACAAACAGCCCCCCCCAGCCCAATAAATAGTGACTGTCTGTGGCACCTTACAGCCCCCCTGGCATTCCCAGTACCCAGAGGCACAAACAGCCCCCCCCAGCCCAATAAATAGTGACTGTCTGTGGCACCTTACAGCCCCCCTGGCATTCCCAGTACCCAGAGGCACAAACAGCCCCCCCCAGCCCAATAAATAGTGACTGTCTGTGGCACCTTACAGCCCCCCTGGCATTCCCAGTACCCAGAGGCACAAACAGCCCCCCCAGCCCAATAAATAGTGACTGTCTGTGGCACCTTACAGCCCCCCTGGCATTCCCAGTACCCAGAGGCACAAACAGCCCCCCCCAGCCCAATAAATAGTGACTGTCTGTGGCACCTTACAGCCCCCCTGGCATTCCCAGTACCCAGAGGCACAAACAGCCCCCCCAGCCCAATAAATAGTGACTGTCTGTGGCACCTTACAGCCCCCCTGGCATTCCCAGTACCCAGAGGCACAAACAGCCCCCCCCAGCCCAATAAATAGTGACTGTCTGTGGCACCTTACAGCCCCCCTGGCATTCCCAGTACCCAGAGGCACAAACAGCCCCCCCAGCCCAATAAATAGTGACTGTCTGTGGCACCTTACAGCCCCCCTGGCATTCCCAGTACCCAGAGGCACAAACAGCCCCCCCCAGCCCAATAAATAGTGACTGTCTGTGGCACCTTACAGCCCCCCTGGCATTCCCAGTACCCAGAGGCACAAACAGCCCCCCCAGCCCAATAAATAGTGACTGTCTGTGGCACCTTACAGCCCCCCTGGCATTCCCAGTACCCAGAGGCACAAACAGCCCCCCCAGCCCAATAAATAGTGACTGTCTGTGGCACCTTACAGCCCCCCTGGCATTCCCAGTACCCAGAGGCACAAACAGCCCCCCCAGCCCAATAAATAGTGACTGTCTGTGGCACCTTACAGCCCCCCTGGCATTCCCAGTACCCAGAGGCACAAACAGCCCCCCCCAGCCCAATAAATAGTGACTGTCTGTGGCACCTTACAGCCCCCCTGGCATTCCCAGTACCCAGAGGCACAAACAGCCCCCCCCAGCCCAATAAATAGTGACTGTCTGTGGCACCTTACAGCCCCCCTGGCATTCCCAGTACCCAGAGGCACAAACAGCCCCCCCAGCCCAATAAATAGTGACTGTCTGTGGCACCTTACAGCCCCCCTGGCATTCCCAGTACCCAGAGGCACAAACAGCCCCCCCCAGCCCAATAAATAGTGACTGTCTGTGGCACCTTACAGCCCCCCTGGCATTCCCAGTACCCAGAGGCACAAACAGCCCCCCCAGCCCAATAAATAGTGACTGTCTGTGGCACCTTACAGCCCCCCTGGCATTCCCAGTACCCAGAGGCACAAACAGCCCCCCCCAGCCCAATAAATAGTGACTGTCTGTGGCACCTTACAGCCCCCCTGGCATTCCCAGTACCCAGAGGCACAAACAGCCCCCCCAGCCCAATAAATAGTGACTGTCTGTGGCACCTTACAGCCCCCCTGGCATTCCCAGTACCCAGAGGCACAAACAGCCCCCCCCAGCCCAATAAATAGTGACTGTCTGTGGCACCTTACAGCCCCCCTGGCATTCCCAGTACCCAGAGGCACAAACAGCCCCCCCAGCCCAATAAATAGTGACTGTCTGTGGCACCTTACAGCCCCCCTGGCATTCCCAGTACCCAGAGGCACAAACAGCCCCCCCAGCCCAATAAATAGTGACTGTCTGTGGCACCTTACAGCCCCCCTGGCATTCCCAGTACCCAGAGGCACAAACAGCCCCCCCCAGCCCAATAAATAGTGACTGTCTGTGGCACCTTACAGCCCCCCTGGCATTCCCAGTACCCAGAGGCACAAACAGCCCCCCCAGCCCAATAAATAGTGACTGTCTGTGGCACCTTACAGCCCCCCTGGCATTCCCAGTACCCAGAGGCACAAACAGCCCCCCCCAGCCCAATAAATAGTGACTGTCTGTGGCACCTTACAGCCCCCCTGGCATTCCCAGTACCCAGAGGCACAAACAGCCCCCCCAGCCCAATAAATAGTGACTGTCTGTGGCACCTTACAGCCCCCCTGGCATTCCCAGTACCCAGAGGCACAAACAGCCCCCCCAGCCCAATAAATAGTGACTGTCTGTGGCACCTTACAGCCCCCCTGGCATTCCCAGTACCCAGAGGCACAAACAGCCCCCCCAGCCCAATAAATAGTGACTGTCTGTGGCACCTTACAGCCCCCCTGGCATTCCCAGTACCCAGAGGCACAAACAGCCCCCCCAGCCCAATAAATAGTGACTGTCTGTGGCACCTTACAGCCCCCCTGGCATTCCCAGTACCCAGAGGCACAAACAGCCCCCCCCAGCCCAATAAATAGTGACTGTCTGTGGCACCTTACAGCCCCCCTGGCATTCCCAGTACCCAGAGGCACAAACAGCCCCCCCAGCCCAATAAATAGTGACTGTCTGTGGCACCTTACAGCCCCCCTGGCATTCCCAGTACCCAGAGGCACAAACAGCCCCCCCAGCCCAATAAATAGTGACTGTCTGTGGCACCTTACAGCCCCCCTGGCATTCCCAGTACCCAGAGGCACAAACAGCCCCCCCCAGCCCAATAAATAGTGACTGTCTGTGGCACCTTACAGCCCCCCTGGCATTCCCAGTACCCAGAGGCACAAACAGCCCCCCCCAGCCCAATAAATAGTGACTGTCTGTGGCACCTTACAGCCCCCCTGGCATTCCCAGTACCCAGAGGCACAAACAGCCCCCCCAGCCCAATAAATAGTGACTGTCTGTGGCACCTTACAGCCCCCCTGGCATTCCCAGTACCCAGAGGCACAAACAGCCCCCCCCAGCCCAATAAATAGTGACTGTCTGTGGCACCTTACAGCCCCCCTGGCATTCCCAGTACCCAGAGGCACAAACAGCCCCCCCCAGCCCAATAAATAGTGACTGTCTGTGGCACCTTACAGCCCCCCTGGCATTCCCAGTACCCAGAGGCACAAACAGCCCCCCCAGCCCAATAAATAGTGACTGTCTGTGGCACCTTACAGCCCCCCTGGCATTCCCAGTACCCAGAGGCACAAACAGCCCCCCCAGCCCAATAAATAGTGACTGTCTGTGGCACCTTACAGCCCCCCTGGCATTCCCAGTACCCAGAGGCACAAACAGCCCCCCCCAGCCCAATAAATAGTGACTGTCTGTGGCACCTTACAGCCCCCCTGGCATTCCCAGTACCCAGAGGCACAAACAGCCCCCCCCCAGCCCAATAAATAGTGACTGTCTGTGGCACCTTACAGCCCCCCTGGCATTCCCAGTACCCAGAGGCACAAACAGCCCCCCCCAGCCCAATAAATAGTGACTGTCTGTGGCACCTTACAGCCCCCCTGGCATTCCCAGTACCCAGAGGCACAAACAGCCCCCCCCAGCCCAATAAATAGTGACTGTCTGTGGCACCTTACAGCCCCCCTGGCATTCCCAGTACCCAGAGGCACAAACAGCCCCCCAGCCCAATAAATAGTGACTGTCTGTGGCACCTTACAGCCCCCTGGCATTCCCAGTACCCAGAGGAACAAACAGCCCCCCCAGCCCAATAAATAGTGACTGTCTGTGGCACCTTACAGCCCCCCTGGCATTCCCAGTACCCAGAGGCACAAACAGCACCCCCCCCCAGCCCAATAAATAGTGACTGTCTGTGGCACCTTACAGCCCCCTGGCATTCCCAGTACCCAGAGGCACAAACAGCCCCCCCCGCCCAATAAATAGTGACTGTCTGTGGCACCTTACAGACCCCCTGGCATTCCCAGTACCCAGAGGCACAACAGCCCCCGCCCAGCCCAATAAATAGTGACTGTCTGTGGCACCTTACAGCCCCTGGCATTCCAGTTACCCAGAGGCACAAACAGCCCCCCAGCCCAATAAATAGTGACTGTCTGTGGCACCTTACAGCCCCCCTGGCATTCCCAGTACCCAGAGGCACAAACAGCCCCCCCAGCCCAATAAATAGTGACTGTCTGTGGCACCTTACAGCCCCCCTGGCATTCCCAGTACCCAGAGGCACAAACAGCCCCCCCCAGCCCAATAAATAGTGACTGTCTGTGGCACCTTACAGCCCCCCTGGCATTCCCAGTACCCAGAGGCACAAACAGCCCCCCCAGCCCAATAAATAGTGACTGTCTGTGGCACCTTACAGCCCCCCTGGCATTCCCAGTACCCAGAGGCACAAACAGCCCCCCCCAGCCCAATAAATAGTGACTGTCTGTGGCACCTTACAGCCCCCCTGGCATTCCCAGTACCCAGAGGCACAAACAGCCCCCCCCAGCCCAATAAATAGTGACTGTCTGTGGCACCTTACAGCCCCCCTGGCATTCCCAGTACCCAGAGGCACAAACAGCCCCCCCAGCCCAATAAATAGTGACTGTCTGTGGCACCTTACAGCCCCCCTGGCATTCCCAGTACCCAGAGGCACAAACAGCCCCCCCCAGCCCAATAAATAGTGACTGTCTGTGGCACCTTACAGCCCCCTGGCATTCCCAGTACCCAGAGGAACAAACAGCCCCCCCAGCCCAATAAATAGTGACTGTCTGTGGCACCTTACAGCCCCCCTGGCATTCCCAGTACCCAGAGGCACAAACAGCCCCCCCCAGCCCAATAAATAGTGACTGTCTGTGGCACCTTACAGCCCCCCTGGCATTCCCAGTACCCAGAGGACACAAACAGCCCCCCAGCCCAATAAATAGTGACTGTCTGTGGCACCTTACAGCCCCCCTGGCATTCCCAGTACCCAGAGGCACAAACAGCCCCCCCAGCCCAATAAATAGTGACTGTCTGTGGCACCTTACAAAGCCCCCCTGGCATTCCAGTACCCAGAGGCACAAACAGCCCCCCCCAGCCCATAAATAGTATGTCTGGCAGCCCCTGGCCCAGTACCCAGCCAAAGCCCCCCAGCCCAATAAATAGTGACTGTCTGTGGCACCTTACAGCCCCCTGGCATTCCCAGTACCCAGAGGCACAAACAGCCCCCCCAGCCCAATAAATAGTGACTGTCTGTGGCACCTTACAGCCCCCCTGGCATTCCCAGTACCCAGAGGCACAAACAGCCCCCCCCAGCCCAATAAATAGTGACTGTCTGTGGCACCTTACAGCCCCCCTGGCATTCCCAGTACCCAGAGGCACAAACAGCCCCCCCCAGCCCAATAAATAGTGACTGTCTGTGGCACCTTACAGCCCCCTGGCATTCCCAGTACCCAGAGGCACAAACAGCCCCCCCCCAGCCCAATAAATAGTGACTGTCTGTGGCACCTTACAGCCCCCCTGGCATTCCCAGTACCCAGAGGCACAAACAGCCCCCCCAGCCCAATAAATAGTGACTGTCTGTGGCACCTTACAGCCCCCTGGCATTCCCAGTACCCAGAGGCACAAACAGCCCCCCCAGCCCAATAAATAGTGACTGTCTGTGGCACCTTACAGCCCCCCTGGCATTCCCAGTACCCAGAGGCACAAACAGCCCCCCCCAGCCCAATAAATAGTGACTGTCTGTGGCACCTTACAGCCCCCCTGGGCATTCCCAGTACCCAGAGGCACAAACAGCCCCCCCAAGCCCAAATAAATAGTGACTGTCTGTGGCATCTTACAGCCCCCCTGGCATTCCCAGTACCCAGAGGAAAAAAACAGCCCCCCCAGCCCGAAATAAATAGTGACGTCTGTGGCACCTTACGCCCCCCCTGGCGATTTCCATACCCAGAGGCACAAAACAGCCCCCCCAGCCCACCTAATAAGTGACTGTCTGTGCACCTTACAGCCCCCTGGCCATTTCCCAGTACAGAGGAACAAAACAGCCCCCCCAGCCCAATAAATAGTTGACTGTCTGTGGAACCTTAACAGCCCCCTGGCATTCCCAGTACCCAGAGG
>NC_030684.2:16353334-16375764 GCF_000004195.4 Xenopus tropicalis
AAACAAACACCCCCCCCCAGCCCAATAAATAGTGACTGTCTGTGGCACCTTACAGCCCCCCTGGCATTCCAGTACCCCAGAGGCACAAACAGCCCCCCAGCCAATAAATAGTGACTGTCTGTGGCACCTTCAGCCCCCCCTGGCATTCCCAGTACCCAGAGCACAAACAGCCCCCCCAGCCCAATAAATAGTGACTGTCTGTGGCACCTTACAGCCCCCCTGGCATTCCCAGTACCCAGAGGCACAAAACAGCCCCCAGCCCAATAAATAGTGACTGTCTGTGGCACCTTACAGCCCCCCTGGCATTCCCAGTACCCAGAGGCACAAACAGCCCCCCAGCCCAATAAATAGTGACTGTCTGTGGCACCTTACAGCCCCCCTGGCATTCCCAGTACCCAGAGGCACAAACAGCCCCCCCAGCCCAATAAATAGTGACTGTCTGTGGCACCTTACAGCCCCCCTGGCATTCCCAGTACCCGAGAGGAACAAACAGCCCCCCAGCCCAATAAATAGTGACTGTCTGTGGCACCTTACAGCCCCCCTGGCATTCCCAGTACCCAGAGGCACAAACAGCCCCCCAGCCCAAATAAATAGTGACTGTCTGTGGCACCTTCACCCCCTGGCATTCCCAGTACCCAGAGGCACAAACAGCCCCAGCCCAATAAATAGTGACTGTCTGTGGCACCTTACAGCCCCCTGGCATTCCCAGTACCCAGAGGCAAAAAGCCCCCCCAGCCCAATAAATAGTGACTGTCTGTGGCACCTTACAGCCCCCTGGCATTCCCAGTACCCAGAGGCACAAACAGCCCCCCAGCCCAATAAATAGTGACTGTCTGTGGCACCTTACAGCCCCCCTGGCATTCCCAGTACCCAAGAGGAACACAACAGCCCCCCCCAGCCCAATAAATAGTGACTGTCTGTGGCACCTTACAGCCCCCCTGGCATTCCCAGTACCCAGAGCACAAACAGCCCCCCCAGCCAATAAATAGTGACTGTCTGTGGCACCTTACAGCCCCCTGGCATTCCCAGTACCCAGAGCACAAAACAGCCCCCCCCAGCCCAATAAATAGTGACTGTGTGGCACCTTACAGCCCCCTCCCCTGGCATTCCAGTACCCAGAGGCACAAACAGCCCCCCCAGCCCAATAAATAGTGACTGTCTGTGGCACTTACAGCCCCCCTGGCATTCCCAGTACCAGAGGCACAAAACAGCCCCAGCCCAATAAATAGTGACTGTCTGTGGCACCTTACAGCCCCCCTGGCATTCCCAGTACCCAGAGGCACAAACAGCCCCCCCGCCCAATAAATAGTGACTGTCTGTGGCACCTTACAGCCCCCCTGGCATTCCCAGTACCCCAGAGGACACAAACAGCCCCCCAGCCCAATAAATAGTGACTGTCTGTGGCACTTTACAGCCCCCCTGGCATTCCAGTACCCAGAGGCACAAACAGCCCCCCCAGCCAATAAAATAGTGACTGTCTGTGGCACTTACACCCCCCTGGCATTCCCAGTACCCAGAGGCAAACACAGCCCCCCCAGCCCAATAAATAGTGACTGTCTGTGGCACCTTACAGCCCCCTGGCATTCCCAGTACCCCAGAGGCACAAACAGCCCCCCCCCAGCCCAATAAATAGTGTGTCCTGTGGCACTCTACCTTACAGCCCCCCTGGCATTCCAGTAAGCGGAACAACAGCCCCCAGCCCAATAAATAGTGACTGTCTGTGGCACCTTACACCCCCCCTGGCATTCCACGGTACCCCAGAGGCACAAACAGCCCCCCAGCCCAATAAATAGTGACTGTCTGTGGCACCTTACAGCAGCCCCCTGGCATTCCCAGTACCCAGAGGCAAAACAAACAGCCCCCCAGCCCAATAAATAGTGACTGTCTGTGGCACCTTACAGCCCCCCTGGCATTCCCAGTACCCAGAGGCAAAAACAGCCCCCCCCAGCCCAATAAATAGTGACTGTCTGTGGCACCTTACACGCCCCCTGGCATTCCCAGTACCACAAGAGGCAACAAACCAGCCCCCAGCCCACCCAGCCCAATAAATAGTGACTGTCTGTGGCACCTTACAGCCCTCCCCTGGCATTCCCAGTACCCAGAGGCCAAACAGACGCCCCCCCCCAAGCCCAATAAATGTGTGACTGTCTGTGGCACACCTTCACAGCCCCCTGGATCATTCCCAGTAACCCCCAGAGTACACACACAAACAGCCCTGCACCCCGCCCCAGCCAAATAAATAGTGACTGTCTGTGGCACCCTTAAAGCCCCCTGGGATTCCAGTAAACCCAGAGGCACAACAGCCCCCCCCAGCCCAATAATAGTGACTCTGTCTGTGGCATACAGCCCCTGGCATTCCAGTACCAGAGCATAAACTGCCCCCCCGGCCTAAAAAAAATAGTGACTGTCCTGTGCAGCCTTACAGCCCCCTGGCATTCCCAGTACCCAAGAAAACAACAGCCCTCCCCCCAGCCCAATAAATGTGACTGTCTGTGGCAGCTTACAGCCCCCCTGGCTTCCGAGTACCCCAGAGGCACAACAGCCCCAGCCAATAATAGTGACTGTCTGTGCCCTTACGCCCCTGGCATTCCCAGTACCCAGAGCACAAACAGCCCCGCAGCCAATAAATAGTGACTGGTCTGGGCACCTTACAGCCCTGGCATTCCCAAGTACCCAGAGGAACAACAGCCCCCCAGCCCAATAAAATAGTGACTGTCCTGTGGCACCTTAAGCCTCTGGCATTCCAGTAACGCAGAAGAACAAACAAGGCCCCCCAGCCCAATAAATAGTGACTGTCTGTGGGCACCTTACAGCCCCCTGGCATTCCCAGTACCCAGAAGAACAAACAGGCCCCCCACAGCCCAATAAATAAGTGACTGTTGGGCACCTACAAGCCCCCTGGCAATTCGCCAGTACCCAGAAGAACAAAGGCCCCACGCCCCATAAAATAGTGACTGTCTGTGGCACGTACAGCCCGCTGGCATTCAGTCAGAAGGAACACCAGCCCCCCCACCAATAAATAGTGGCTGTCTGTGGCACATTACAGCCCCTGGCCATTCCCGTACCCAGAGGCACAACAGCCCCCCAGCCCTAAATAGTGACTGTCTGTAGCACCTTAAAGCCCCCCTGGATTCAGTAACCAGGGGAAAAAACAGACCGCAGCAGCCCAATAAAATAGTGACTGTTCTGTGGCATCGCGCCCCCCTGGCATTCCAGTACTCAGCAGGCACAACGCCCCCCAGCCAAGATAATTAGAGACTGTTCAGTCTGGCACTTACAGCCCCCTGGGCATTCCCAGTACCCAGAGGAAAAACAGCCCCGCCCAGGCCAATAAATAGTGACTGGTCTGTGGCAAGACCTTACAGCCCCTGGTAATTCCAGTACCCAGAGGCAAAAACAGCCCCCCAGTCCAATAAATAGTGACTGTCTGTGGCACCTTAGCAGCCCCCTGGATTCAGTACCAGCAGGCACAAAGCAGCCCCCAGCCCAATAATAGAGACTGTTGTGGGCACTTACAGCCCCCTGCTTTCAGTAACCAGAGAAGAACAGCCCCCCCCCCTCCATGCCAAAATAAATAGTGATGTCTGTGGGTACTTAAAGCCCCTGGCATTCCAGTACCAGACCAAACAGCCCCCCCAGCCCAATATAAGTGACTGTCTGTGGCACTTACAGAGCCCCCTGGCTTCCAGTAACCTCAGAGAAAAAAAGCCCCCCCCACAGTCAATAAAGAGTGATGTCTCTGGACATTACAGTCCCCCCTGGGCTTGCCAGCTACAGAGGCACAAACCCCCCCCCAGTCAATAAATAGTGACTGTTCTGGCACCTTACAGCCCCTGGCATTCCCAGTACCCAGAGCAACAAACAGCCCCCAGCCCAATAAATATGTGACTGTCTTGTGGCACTTAAGCGCCCCTGGCTTTTCCAGTACCAGAAGGCACAAACAGCCCCCCCAAGCCATAAATAGAGACTGTTGTGCGGACTTACAGCCCTGGCTTTCCAGTAAGCGCCAGGGCAAAACAGCCCCACCAGCTACCATATTGATGTCTCGTGGCACTTTAATCGCCTCCCTGGGCATTCCAGTACCAGGGCCAAACAAAGCCCCCCCAGCCCAAGTACATATTGGACTGTATGTAGCACGCTTAAGCCCCTGGATTCCAGTACGCCAGAGGCACAAACAGCCCCCCAGGCCCAATAAATAGTACTGTCTGTGGCACCTTACAGCCCCCTGGATTCCAGTACCAGGAGGCACAACAGCCCCCAGCCCAATAATAGTGAGTGTCTGTGGCACCTTACAGTCCCCCTGGCATTCCAGTACCCAGAGGAACACACAGCCGCCAGCCAATAAATTATGTGATGTCTGTGGCACTTACAGCCCCTGCATTCCCAGTACCAGGAGGCACAAACGCCCCCTCCCAGCCCAATAAATAGTGACTTGTCTGTAGACACTTCCAAGCCCCCCTGGATTCCCAGTACCCAGAGGCACAACAGCCCCCAGCCTCAAGATAATAGTGATGTCTGTGGCACTTCAGCCCCTGGCATTCGCCAGTACCAGAGGAAAAAACAGCCCCCCCACCCAATAATAGTGACTGTCTGTGGACTTAACAGCCCCGCCTGGCATTCCATACCCAGAGGACAAACAAGCCGCCCCAGGCCCAATAAATAAGTGACTGTCTGTGGCACCTTACAGCCCCCTGGTATTCCGCAGTACCCAGAGGAAACAGCCACCCCAGCCAATATAGTGACTGTCCTGTTGGCACCATTACAGCCCCCCTGGCATTTCAGTACCCCAGAGGAACCAACAGCCCCCAGCCCAATAATAGTGACTGTCTGTGGCACCTTACAGCCCCCTGGCATTCCCAGTACCAGAGGCACAAACGCCCCAGCCCAGCTAAATAGTGACTGTCTGTGGCACCTTACAGCCCCCTGGCATTCCCAGTACCCAGAGGCAAAACAGCCCCCCAGCCCAATAATAGTGACTGTCTGTGGCACCTTACAGCCCCCCTGGCATTCCCAGTACCCAGAGGAACAAAACAGCCCCCCCAGCCCAATAAATAGTGACTGTCTGTGGCACCTTACAGCCCCCTGGCATTCCCAGTACCCAGAGGCACAAACAGCCCCCCCAGCCAATAAATAGTGACTGTCTGTGGCACCTTACAGCCCCCTGGCATTCCAGTACCCAGAGAACAAACAGCCCCCCCCAGCCCAATAAATAGTGACTGTCTGTGGCACCTTACAGCCCCCCTGGCATTCCAGTACCCAGAGAACAAAACAGCCCCCCAGCCCAATAAATAGTGACTGTCTGTGGCACCTTACAGCCCCCCTGGCATTCCCAGTACCCAGAGGAACAAACAGCCCCCCAGCCAATAAATAGTGACTGTCTGTGGCACTTACAGCCCCCTGGCATTCCCAGTACCCAGAGAAAACAGCCCCCAGCCCAATAAATAGTGACTGTCTGTGGCACCTTACAGCCCCCTGGCATTCCCAGTACCAGAGAAAAACAGGCCCCCCAGCCCAATAAATAGTGACTGTCTGTGGCACCTTACAGCCCCCTGGCATTCCAGTACCCAGAAGAACAAACAGCCCCCCAGCCCAATAAATAGTGACTGTCTGTGGCACCTTACAGCCCCCCTGGCATTCCAGTACCCAGAGAACAAACAGCCCCCCAGCCCAATAAATAGTGACTGTCTGTGGCACCTTACAGCCCCCCTGGCATTCCCAGTACCCAGAAGAAAAAACAGCCCCCAGCCCAATAAATAGTGACTGTCTGTGGCACCTTACAGCCCCCTGGCATTCCCAGTACCCAGAGGGCAAAACAGCCCCCAGCCCAATAAATAGTGACTGTCTGTGGCACCTTACAGCCCCCTGGCATTCCAGTACCCAGAGGAACAAACAGCCCCCAGCCAATAAAAGTGACTGTTGTGGCACCTTAAGCCCCCCTGGCAGTACCCAGAGGCAAACAGCCCCCAGCCAATAAATAGTGACTGTCTGTGGCACCTTACAGCCCCTGGCATTCCCAGTACCCAGAGGCACAAACAGCCCCCCCAGTCCAATAAATAGTGACTGTCTGTGGCACCTTACAGCCCCCTGGCATTCCAAACCCAGAGGCACAAACAGCCCCCCAGCAATAAATAGTACTGTCTGTGGCACCTTACAGCCCCCTGGCATTCCAGTACCCAGAGGCACAAACAGCCCCCAGCCCAATAAATAGTGACTGTCTGTGGCACCTTACAGCCCCCTGGCATTCCCAGTACCCAGAGGCACAAACAGCCCCCCCAGCCCAATAAATAGTGACTGTCTGTGGCACCTTACAGCCCCTGGCATTCCCAGTACCCAGAGGCACAAACAGCCCCCCAGCCCAATAAATAGTGACTGTCTGTGCACCTTACAGCCCCCCTGGCATTCCAGTACCCAGAGGACAAAAGCCCCCCCAGCCCAATAAATAGTGACTGTCTGTGGCACTTACAGCCCCCCTGGCATTCCCAGTACCCAGAGGCACAAACAGCCCCCCAGTCAATAAATACTGTCTGTGGCACCTTACAGCCCCCCTGGCATTCCAGTACCCCAGAGGCACAAACAGCCCCCCCCAGCCCAATAAATAGTGACTGTCTGTGGCACCTTACAGCCCCCTGGCATTCCCAGTACCAGAGGCACAAACAGCCCCCCAGCCAATAAATAGTGACTGTCTGTGGCACTTACAGCCCCCTGGCATTCCAGTACCCAGAGGCACAAACAGCCCCCCCCAGCCCAATAATAGTGACTGTCTGTGGCACCTTACAGCCCCCTGGATTCCAGTACCAGAGGCACAAACAGCCCCCCCCAGCCAATAAATAGTGACTGTCTGTGCCCTTACAGCCCCCCTGGCATTCCAAGTACCAGAGGCAAAACAGCCCCCCAGCCAATAAATAGTGACTGTCTGTGGCACCTTACAGCCCCCTGGCATTCCCAGTACCCAGAGGCACAAACAGCCCCCCAGCCCAATAATAGTGACTGTCTGTGGCACCTTACAGCCCCTGGCATTCCCAGTACCCAGAGGAACAAACAGCCCCCCCAGCCCAATAAATAGTGACTGTCTGTGGCACCTTACAGCCCCCTGGCATTCCCAGTACCCAGAGGAAACAAAGCCCCCCAGCCCAATAAATAGTGACTGTCTGTGGCACTTACAGCCCCTGGCATTCCCAGTACCCAGAGGCACAAACAGCCCCCCGCCCAAAAAAAATAGTGACTGTCTGTGGCACCTTACAGCCCCCCTGGCATTCCCAGTACCAGAGACCAAACAGCCCCCCCAGCCCAATAAATAGTGACTGTCTGTGGCACTTACAGCCCCCCTGGCATTCCCAGTACCAGAGGCACAAACAGCCCCCCCAGCCCAATAAATAGTGACTGTCTGTGGCACCTTACAGCCCCCCTGGCATTTCCCAGTACCAGAGGCACAAACAGCCCCCCCAGCCCAATAAATAGTGACTGTCTGTGGCACCTTACAGCCCCCTGGCATTCCCAGTACCAGAGAACAAACAGCCCCCCCAGCCCAATAAATAGTGACTGTCCACCTTACAGCCCCCTGGCATCCTAAATAGTGACTGTCTGTGGCACCTTACAGCCCCCCTGGCATTCCAGTACCCAGAAGGCACAAACAGCCCCCCAGCCCAATAAATAGTGACTGTCTGTGGCACCTTACAGCCCCCTGGCATTCCCAGTACCCAGAGAACAAACAGCCCCCAGCCCAATAAATAGTGACTGTCTGTGGCACTTACAGCCCCCCTGGCATTCCCAGTACCAGAGGAACAAACAGCCCCCGCCCAATAAATAGTGACTGTCTGTGGCACCTTACAGCCCCCCTGGCATTCCCAGTACCCAGAGGCACAAACAGCCCCCCAGCCCAATAAATAGTGACTGTCTGTGCACCTTACAGCCCCCCTGGCATTCCAGTACCCAGGGGAAAAAACAGCCCCCAGCCCAATAAATAGTGACTGTCTGTGGCACCTTACAGCCCCTGGCATTCCCAGTACCCAGAGGCACAAACAGCCCCCCCAGCCAAATAAATAGTGACTGTCTGTGGCACCTTACAGCCCCCCTGGCATTCCCAGTACCAGAGGAAACAAAAGCCCCCAGCCCAATAAATAGTGACTGTCTGTGGCACCTTACAGCCCCCTGGTATTCCCAGTACCCAGAGGCAAAAACAGCCCCCCCAGTCCAATAAATAGTGACTGTCTGTGGCACCTTACAGCCCCCCTGGCATTCCCAGTACCAGAGGCACAAACAGCCCCCCCAGCCCAATAAATAGTGACTGTCTGTGGCACCTTACAGCCCCCTGGCATTCCAGTACCCAGAGGAAGAAACAGCCCCCCCCCCAGCCCAATAAATAGTGACTGTCTGTGGCACCTTACAGCCCCCTGGCATTCCCAGTACCAGAGGCACAAACAGCCCCCCCAGCCCAATAAATAGTGACTGTCTGTGGCACCTTACAGCCCCTGGCATTCCAGTACCCAGAGGAACAAAAGCCCCCCCCAGCCTAAAGAGTGACTGTCTCTGGCACCTTACAGCCCCCTGGCATTCCAGTACCCAGAGGCACAAACACCCCCCCAGTCCAATAAATAGTGACTGTCTCTGGCACCTTACAGCCCCCTGGCATTCCCAGTACCCAGAGGCACAAACAGCCCCCCAGCCCAATAAATAGTGACTGTCTGTGGCACCTGACAGCCCCCTGGCTTTCCAGTACCCAGAGGCACAAACAGCCCCCCGCCGAAATAAATAGAGACTGTCTGTGGCACCTTACAGCCCCCCTGGCTTTTCCAGTACCCCAGAGGCACAAACAGCCCCCCAGCCCAATACATATTGACTGTCTGTGGCACTTTTACAGCCCCCTGGCATTCCAGTACCCAGAGGCACAAACAGCCCCCAGCCCAATACATATTGACTGTATGTGCACTTACAGCCCCTGCATTCCAGTACCAGAGGCACCCCCCCCAGCCAATAAATAGTGCTGTCTGTGGCACCTTACAGCCCCCCTGGCATTCCCAGTACCAAGAGGCACAAACAGCCCCCCCAGCCCAATAAATAGTGACTGTCTGTGGCACCTTACAGCCCCCCTGGCATTCCCAGTACCCAGAGGCACAAACAGCCCCCCAGCCCAATAAATAGTGAGTGTCTGTGGCACCTTACAGTCCCCTGGCATTCCCAGTACCCAGAGGAACAAACAGCCCCCCAGCCCAATAATAGTGACTGTCTGTGGCACCTTACAGCCCCTGGCATTCCCAGTACCAAGAGGCACAAACAGCCCCCCCCCCAGCCCAATAAATAGTGACTGTCTGTGCACCTTACAGCCCCCTGGCATTCCCAGTACCCAGAGGCAACAACAGCCCCCCAGCCCAATAAATAGTGACTGTCTGTGGCACCTTACAGCCCCCTGGCATTCCAGTACCCAGAGGACAAACAGCCCCCCCAGCCCAATAAATAGTGACTGTCTGTGGCACCTTACAGCCCCCCTGGCATTCCCAGTACCCAGAGGAACAAACAGCCCCCCAGGCCCAATAAATAGTGACTGTCTGTGGCACCTTACAGCCCCCCTGGATTCCCAGTACCCAGAGGCACAAACAGCCCCCCCAGCCCAATAAATAGTGACTGTCTGTAGCACCTTACAGCCCCCTGGCATTCCCAGTACCCAGAGGCACAAACAGCCCCCCCAGCCCAATACATAGTGACTGTCTGTGGCACCTTACAGCCCCCCTGGCATTCCCAGTACCCAGAGGACAAACAGCCTCCCCCAGCCCAATAAATAGTGACTGTCTCTGGCACCTTACAGCCCCCTGGCATTCCCAGTACCCAGAGGCACAAACAGCCCCCCAGCCCAATAAATAGTGACTGTCTGTAGCACCTTACAGCCCCCCTGGCATTCCAGTACCCAGAGGCACAAACAGCCCCCCAGCCCAATAAATAGTGACTGTCTGTGGCACCTTACAGCCCCCTGGCATTCCCAGTACCCAGAGGCACAAGCAGCCCCCCCCCAGCCCAATTAATATGACTGTCTGTGGCACCTTACAGTCCCCTGGCATTCCAGTACCCAGAGGCACAAGCAGCCCCCAGCCCAATAAATAGTGACTGTCTGTGGCACCTTACAGCCCCTGGCATTCCCAGTACCAGAGGCACAAAACAGCCCCCCCAGCCCAATAAATAGTGATTGTCTGTGGCACCTTACAGTCCCCTGGCATTCCCAGTACCCAGAGGACAAACAGCCCCCCCCCAGCCCAATAAATAGTGACTGTCTGTGGCCCTTACAGTGGCATTCCCAGTACCCAGAGGAACAAACAGCCCCCCAGCCAATAAATAGTGACTGTCTGTGGCACCTTACAGCCCCCTGGCATTCCCAGTACCCAGAGGCACAAACAGCCCCCCCAGCCCAATAAATAGTGACTGTCTGTGGCATTACAGCCCCCATTCCCAGTACCCAGAGGAACAAACAGCCCCCCAGCCCAATACATAGTGACTGTCTGTGGCACCTTACAGCCCCCTGGCATTCCCAGTACCCAGAGGCACCAAACAGCCCCCCCCCCAAGCTCAATAAATAGTGACTGACTGTAGCACCTTACAGCCCCCCTGGCATTCCCAGTACCCAGAGGCACAAACAGCCCCCCAGCCCAATAAATAGTGACTGTCTGTGGCACCTTACAGTCCCCCTGGCATTCCCAAAACCCAGAGGCACAAACAGCCCCCCCAGCCCAATAAATAGTGACTGTCTGTAGCACCTTACAGCCCCCCTGGCATTCCCAGTACCCAGAGGCACAAACAGCCCCCCCAGCCCAATAAATAGTGACTGTCTGTGGCACCTTACAGCCCCCCTGGCATTCCCAGTACCCAGAGGACACAAACAAGCCCCCCCCAGCCCAATAAATAGTGACTGTCTGTGGCACCTTACAGCCCCCCTGGCATTCCCAGTACCCAGAGACACAAACAGCCCCCCAGCCCAATAAATAGTGACTGTCTGTGGCACCTTACAGCCCCCCTGGCATTCCCAGTACCCAGAGGCACAAACAGCCCCCCCAGCCCAATAAATAGTGACTGTTTGTGGCACCTTACAGTGCAAGGGTTAATCTTTTTAACTCCGTATGTGCTTCTCTGCACTATATCTAAGCAGTCACGAACCGGTTTGATTTAATCTGTGCGTCGGCGAAACATCTGATATCGTCTGCGCATGTGCGCTGATCAGGGAACTTGTACAAACGATACAACCAGTATGTGTATTGCAAACAAGTACGACTTTATTTTGTTTTGATATTACTTATATAGTAGATAGAAAAACACATCCCATTATGCTTACGTATCATGGGTGGGTACATTGCAATTATTAGTAGAAATACAGAAATTATTTAATTAGCTGCTGAAGCTTTATTATGATCTCTTAGCCTTGAATATTAGCTGAGATAATCAAGGCCAAGAGCAAACTTGGACAAAGACAAGATAATGAGGATAATCATAAACAATTGAAGTAACACATTCACAGGCCTTCATGATTGAAAACAAAATTGTGTAAATTCAGCATTAAGCAATTTAAACCCCTATCATTAACTAGCTCGGTCTCACAGGAACAGTTTTGTGTGATCTCCACTACACTTACCTTAGGGACCAACTCACAATATAAAGGTAAATATCTGCCACAACAGCAGCCTAGAGCCCACTGAGCATGTGCAGTGCCATGACACACAGACCTGCTGTGGACAAAGTTAAAGGCCAGGATCATTAGTTCATAGGGCTGCTGGACTCTCTGGGCTGGTACAGGAGTTCAGTACATAAAATACAGCTATTTCCAGCCAGAGTTTAGTTTTTGAATTATTTGCCTTCCTCTTCTGATTCTTTCAAGCTTTTAAATGGGGGTCACTGACCCAGTAGATAAAAAAAACAAAACAAAAAAACTATTGCTCTGTGAACTTTATTTTTTATCCTTCTATTCAGACCCTCTTCCTATTCATATTCCTGTTTTCTCATTTAAATCACTGGCCTAGTGCTAAGGTAAAAAGGCCCTGGCAACAGATAGCTAAGGTTCCAAACTGGAAGAGCTGCTTGCTACAAAAAAGCTAAGCACAGGTATAGGACCTGTTATCCAGAATACAGACCTGGGGTTTTGCCTCCGAAAAGGATCATTAATCTTAGTTCGGATCAAGTACAGTACTGTTTATTATTACTAGAAAAGGAATAATTTAACCATTAAATAAACCCAATAGGGCTGTTCTGCCCCAATAAGGGGTAATTATATCTTAGTTGGGATCAAGTACAGGTACTGTTTTATTATTACAGAGAAAAGGGAATCATTTTAACCATTAAATAAACCCAAATAGGGCTGTTCTGCCCCAATAAGGGGATAATTATATCTTAGTTGGGATCAAGTACAGGTACTGTTTTATTATTACAGAGAAAAAGGGAATCATTTAACCATTAAATAAACCCAATAGGGCTGTTCTGCCCCAATAAGGGGTAATTATATCTTAGTTGGGATCAAGTACAGGTACTGTTTTATTATTACAGAGAAAGGGAATCATTTAACCATTAAATAAACCCAATAGGGCTGTTCTGTCCCAATAAAGGGGTAATTATATCTTAGTTGGGATCAAGTACAGGTACTGTTTTATTATTACAGAGAAAAGGGAATCATTTAACCATTAAATAAACCCAATAGGGCTGTTCTGCCCCCAATAAGGGGTAATTATATCTTAGTTGGGATCAAGTACAGGTACTGTACTGATCCGTTGTTCTAATATCCCTTGTTCTAATAAGCCTGAATTCGCCCGATATAACCCACCCGTAGGGTGGGGATACCGGGAGAAGATCAGCTCGCTTGCAACGTGTATGGCCGCCAATATTCTTCCTTCCTGGGCCGAACACACTATATAATCCTAGAGGTAGAGCCAGGGTAGACCTTTATCTGTGGCTCCTTGTTTAGTGTGGCAGCTCCGTCAGTCTCCCTTGTGCTCTATCCGATTCTCAGTTCATTCTCCAGGCTCAGTTCCCCTTGAAATTTTTGTGTCTTTTTGTTGCCTTGCCGCACTGCATCCAGAATAGCAAGATCTTGGTCTGGCCCGATGTTCAGCGTCACCTGAGAGGAGAGCAAAAAAGAGGGAGAGCAAGATTAATTCACATCTCCTCTCACCCCCACAGGGCCCTTACCCATAGGGGTTCCTTCTTAGTTTGGTTATGAGCCGTCTCACTGCGTTGTGTTTAATCCTCTAGTACAGCAATAGTAAGTGTTTATGAATTTTAAGCTCCCCCTACTGGCTAGAAAATGTAACTGCTGCTCCAAATATCATATTACAGGTATGGGATCACTTATCTGGAAACCCGTTATCCAGAAAGCTCTGAATTACAGAATGCCGTCTCCATAGACTCCATTTTAAACCTGATTTTCTTTTTATCTGTAATAATAAAACAGTACCTGTACTTGATCCCAACTAAGAGATAATTACCCCTTATTGGGGGCAGAACAGCCCTATTGGGTTTATTTAATGGTTAAATGATTCCCTTTTCTCTGTAATAATAAAACAGGACCTGTACTTGATCCCAACTAAGATATAATTACCCCTTATTGGGGGCAGAACAGCCCTATTGGGTTTAATTAATGTTTAATTGATTTTTTAGTAGACTTAAGGTATGGAGGTCCAAATTACGGAAAGGACCCATACCCAGAATACCCTTGGTTCGAGCATTCTGGATAATGGGTTTTTACCTTCAAGTATGTTATAGAATGGTCAATTTTTAATTAGTCTTCATTTTTTCATAGTTTTTTTTTTTTAATCATTTGCATTCTTCGTCTGGCTCTAAATGGGGGTCACTGACCCCGGCAGCCCATAAACTACTGCTCTGTGAGGCTACAGTTTTATTGTCCTTTTTTATTACTTATCGTTCTATTCAGGTGCTCTCCTACTCATGTTCAAGTCTCTTATTCAAAGCGCTGACTGGTTGCTAGACTAATTTGAACCCAAGCAACCAGACAGCTGCTGAAATTTCGAATTGGAAAGCTACTGAACAAAAGCTAAGTAAAATCCACAAATAAAAAAAAAAAGACCAATTGCAAATTGTCTCAGAATAGCCATCTCTTCTACTAGATTGTACTAGAAAATACCAGCCTGTGTGTTTTCCCCTGTTTGGTTAAGGTGACACTTAATATTTATTCTCTGCCATCTTGTTTCTGTATATAGATATGCTTTCGTATAAGGCAATGAGGATGCGTGCAACAGAAAATCTTGCCGATCGGTCTATCCCAAGACTCACCTTGAATAGTTGCTTCTCTACATCCTTTAAACCGCTGTCTCAGCAGCTTGATGTCAGTCTTATAGCCCTCTACCTCCATGTTGCGCCTTTTCTCCAGAGCCTCGTATCTCTGCGCCATCAATTGCAGCCGGCTTGGCCACCGTTATCTGAACGTTCCTGTATAAGAATAACATTGGATATTAATCTCACAACAGATGTTGGGTAACCTGTAAACACTACAGGAGGACTAGGGGAGATAACCAGTCACATTTTTATAAAAGCGAACAAAGCGGTTTTTAATTATTTGCTTTCTTCTTCTGACTCTTTCCCACAGTCCAAATGGGGGTCACTGACCCCGGCAGCCAAGAAACTATTGCTCCGCGAGGCTACTTTTAATTGTGTTGATTTGAAAACCCATCATACTGTTCTTCGACTTCAGCTTATTCTTCCGCTTTTTCTTTCTTATTCTTAGCGCCCCCATTTCTAAACGCTACTCCACCTACAGCTTTAGGGGTACAACACCCAGACTCCCCACACTTCTTCGCCCTATAGCGGAGCAGGCTGCTTGTGCCTTTTTCTAAGCGATTCCCCCCCGTCTTTTTGTGGGCGCTGCTCCGAACACCCCAATTTCCATTGACTTTGACAGGGAAGAGTAATATGAAGAATGAAACAGCGACAATTGCTGGATCCCAAAGGGGAGGGGCCAACAACAGCCAATCAAATATAACCCATTGACTTTTAATGGGAAAATTTAAACTGCGGCCAATCTTACAGCTCTGAGGCTACAGTCCCCAAACTTGGAATACATAGTCCATGGGGCCAGCCTGAATGAAAATATGATGATTGTTAGATGCCAAAGTGGGCGGAACTGTGAACAGCCAATTAGATTTTACGTACTGACTTGGCGAAAATCCAACCTGCTGCCATTCTCACAGTAATAACACCGGGGTCCCCAAGACTCTGCAGAGTTAATGCAAAGTTTGCAGAGTTAGTCACTGGGTAAGTACAATTCCAGGTTAGAAAAAGTGGCGGAGCCACTAACTGCCAATCAGATGTCACTTGTTGACTTTCAGTGGGGAAATTTAAAATTGCTGCCATTCAGACAGTATTTAAAACAGGGTCCCCAAAACTTTGCACAGTGGTTTTTACTATAGAAACTGTGGTCCAAGGTTAGAGAAAGTGGGCGGAGCCAACAGATCAAATTTCCTTTAGTGACTTCACGTTTTTTAACCCAACATAAAGTTTGTTCTCAAACTTCCATTTCTAGTTGTTATTGTTATTTCTTTATTCAGGCCCTCTCCTATTCATATACCAGTCTCTCACTCAAACCACTTCCTGGTTGCTAATTGGGTAATGTAAACCCTAGCAACCAGATGACTCGGGAGTGGCTGAACAAAAAGTAAAAGGAGATTTTGTGATACTCACCATTAAATCCTTTTCTCTCAGGGCGTCTGTGGGACACAGGGACCATGGGGTATAGTATCTACCAGCAGGAGGCAGGACACTAGAGAGGAAGAAGAGTATGAAGCCCCTCCTCCCTGCTACTATACCCCCGTGCACAGGGCCGCCATCAGAAATCACGGGGCCCCTCACAAAAAAAATTTCTGGGCCCCCTCCCACAAATACAAAGGACTCACAGATATGAGACATTGGTAGGCAGCAGGGCCCCCTAGTACACTGGTAGCCAGCAGGGCCCCCCCTAATACATTGGTAGCCAGCAGTGCCCCCCTAATACATTGGTAGCCAGCAGTGCCCCCCTAGTACATTGCAGCAGTGCCCCTAGTGCCCCTAGTAAGTTGGTAGCCAGCAGTGCCCCCCTAGTACATTGGTAGCAGCAGTGCCCCCTAGTACATTGGTAGCCAGCAGTGCCCCCCTAGTATATTGGTAGCAGCAGGCCCCCCAGTACATTGGTAGCCAGCAGGGCACCCCAGTACATTGGTAGCCAGCAGGGCCCCCCCTAATACATTGGTAGCCAGCAGTGCCCCCCTAGTACATTGGTAGCCAGCAGTGCCCCCCTAGTACATTGGTTGCCAGCAGTGCCCCCCTAGTAATTGGTAGCCAGCAGTGCCCCCCTAGTACATTGGTAGCCAGCATGCCCCTAGTACATTGGTAGCCAGCAGTGCCCCCCTAGTATATTGGTAGCCAGCAGGCCCCCAGTACATTGGTAGCCAGCAGGGCACCCCCAGTACATTGGTAGCCAGCAGGGCCCCCCAATACCTTGGTAGCCAGCAGTGCCCCCCCATTGGTAGCCAGCAGCCACCCAGTACATTGGTAGCCAGCAAACCCCCCTAGTACATTGGTAGCCAGCAGGGCCCCCTAGTATATTGGTAGCCAGCAGTGCCCCCGAGTACATTGGTAGCCAGCAGTGCCCCCCCTAGTACATTGGTAGCCAGCAGTGCCCCCTAGTACATTGGTAGCAGCAGGCCCCCCTAGGGTAGCAGCAGTGCCCCCCTAGTACATTGGTAGCCAGCAGTGCCCCCCTAGTACCCAGCAGGGCCCCCCTAATACATTGGTAGCCAGCAGTGCCCCCCTAGTACATTGGTAGCCAGCAGGGCCCCCCCCTAATACATTGGTAGCCAGCAGTGCCCCCAGTACATTGGTAGCCAGCAAACCCCCCTAGTACATTGGTAGCCAGCAGGGCCCCCCTAGTATATTGGTAGCCAGCAGTGCCCCCCCCTAGTACATTGGTAGCCAGCAGTGCCCCCCCTAGTACATTGGTAGCCAGTGCCCCCCCTTGGTAGCAGCAGTGCCCCCTAGGTAGCCAGCAGTGCCCCCCCAGTACATTGGTAGCCAGCAGTGCCCCCTAATACATTGGTAGCCAGCAGTGCCCCCCTAGTATTTGGTAGCCAGCAGGGCCCCCAGTACATGGTAGCAGTGCCCCCCAGTACATTGGTAGCCAGCAGTGCCCCCCTATACATTGGTAGCCAGCAGTGCCCCCCTAGTACATTGGTAGCCAGCAATACATTGGTAGCCAGCAGTGCCCCCCTAGGTAGCCAGCAGTGCCCCCCAGTACATTGGTAGTCAGCAAACCCCCCTAGTACATTGGTAGTCAGCAAACCCCCCTAGTACATTGGTAGCCAGCAAACCCCCCTAGTACGTTAGTAGCCAGCACAGCACAATCCTTCGGTGACGGCTCCTCGACGACGGCTCCTCCGGCGAGGTCCTTCGTTCCCAACAGCACTGCACTTCTGAGTGCCGAACATCTTGTACCGGAAGGCTCCGGGGGTGCTGATACCCGTGTTGGAGTATGCTCTGGAGCAGAGGGGAGGTGACTTCCTCCAGGCAATGCGAGCTCTGCATATGGTCTTGCGGGTCCTGCGGTACGTGTCTGTACCCCGATGGAGGTGAAATTTTTATGCCCGACCGGGTCCAAGAGTGGAGTTCCAATTCCTTGGGAATGGAAGTAACGTGGTTGACTGAGGGAAGGCGCCACCCTTGGAACAATGATGGCAAGTGTTCGTGGGACTGCCTGGTCTGCGTGGAGGAAGGTAGGTAGGGACGCTGATGTAAATGCGGAGGTCTCAGGCACTCCGTGGTTAGGAGGTATCTGTCAAGAGGACTGTCTTGGAGGTAGGCAGACAAGGGAGATGGTGGCCGGGGCCAGTGTTGCCGAGTAGGCAGGAGCCTGGTTGAGGTCCCAAGTGGGGTCGCAAGGAGGAGTGTGTTTTCCTGTGGGAAGTGGTGACGTCCGGTAGGATGAGCATCCTCACTGGAGGATGTCGAGCCAGGCCGAATCGAGTATTAGGGAGAATCCAGGGTCAAACCTTTCTCCCCACTAGACAGTGGGAATGACCAGCCGAGAGGGAAAGAACTGGAGGGAGTACCCCGAACACGCCAGGTCTGGTGGATCCTTCATCCTTGGAGGGTACCAGCTTCCGAGCTGCCCTCATGGTACGGGTACCATCTGGTGAAGAGCCTTGTGCTTGCTAGCCGGCCGTTGGTTTCGGGGAGGCTGGATCGGGGTGGTGAGCATTACCTGGAGCGAGAAGTCGGAGTCCTGAGGAAGGTGCCAGGGTCAGACTTACTGAGCGCCATCGTTGGTGGCCAGGCTTTCCTGGCAGGAGAGGGAAGCAGAATGATGATTCATGACTCCACCTTGATTCTTCTGAAATTCTGAGGCAGAGGAGGAGAAGGGGAAGTATGCAGATTAAGTCCCTGTGGCCGTTAGGGCATCCGCCGCTGGGGCAAGAGGGTCGTGATAGGTGGCCCTTAATAGTGGAACTTGCGGTTCATGTGTGGTAGGAGAAGAATGGCCATGCGGGTTATCCTGATCTTCCTGGTGTTGATCAGGAGCTGCGCTTCTGAGGTCGAGCAGGTCCCTTGAGCCAATGCTTCTTTGGAGCTATGGTCCAATCTGCTGGACTGGCGTCCACGGTCCGAAGCCGCCCTCGTGATTCCAGGAGGGTCCGACTTTGGCTGATATGAGACATATACAGGCACCACGCAAGGGAATCGTGTCCTGGGTAGGATCCTGATCCTTCAGGCAGACTTGTTCGATTCCACGGATGTTCCACTGCGGGTCATGAAGGTGACCCTGCGCGAATGGAAAAGGAGGTTGTTATCCCTAGGCATAAGGACTTCCCGTGGGAAGGGGAGGTGACCTGTAGAAGAGTCTTGGCTGACCGGAGATGTCGACACGGTGAACAGCAGAGGCTACCAAGGGTGTCTTGTGTTGCTAAACCCTGTGCTGCCTCAAGGGATGCGTTTCGATGTATTCCTTGGCGTCCTGGATTTGGGAGGCTAGGCCGGCAGCATCTTGGACCAGGACTGGGTGGCCTGGGAGTCCCAGGTTGGGACCATAATGGGACGTTGGCTTTCTCCTGCTAAAGAGAGTGTGTATGAGAGGGGTCCATCCACCTTCTTGTCCATGGAGTCCTAGAAGGAAGGAATTCATGAAGTGGACGAACTGTGTTCTGAGGGAGAGGTGCTTCCACAGAAGGGTGGGGAAGGAACCATTATACCAACCTTGCTGCGGAAGGAATAACAAGGTTGCAGCCGATGCAGTGATAGAGTCAAATGCTTCGGAAGGAGACTAGGGAGCTTCTACTGACTCCTTTAGGTTATCAGGGAAGGCTTCTCCTTCACTAGGGATGATCCTCCAGTGGTCAGGCGTGTATGGAGTCTTAATGCTAAGTCTTCCTGGGTGGAAGGCCTGATGCTTGAGCTATTCGGCCCGAAAAACAGGACCTTTGCGGCCCAGCCTGTCCAATATTTATCCAGGCGGGCGGCCAACTGGAATGCCAGTGGAAGCAGAATGGCCCATAAGTGGGGTCCGTGCTGAAAGTGGGAGCCTGCGTTGAAGCATAGTGCCCGCTGCCGAATCAGCCACCCTGAGATTTGGAAGGTGGCTGGGAGGGCAAGACTAGCCTGGGAAAGCTGCGACCAGGAGCCACGAGAAGCAGAGGACAGATCCTTTCTGCCACAAGGGTATTGGGACACCTACTGCATGTTAGGTATTGTACATAAAGGGGATTCCCCTAGAGCCCAGTGGGCGTAGAGCAGCATAAGGTCGGTAGTGAAGGAATATCCTGTCGAGTAAGGCAAAACGGAGCCGATTACCGCGTAACACATGCTTATTACAGTGTCAGTGCAGGCCGAGTACGGGGACAGTGCTGATGTACGGGGCGTAGTTAGTATGGTGCCAAGCGCAGCGCCAGCGCGGTGCCAAGTGCAGAGCCGGGCACGGTGCCAAGTTTAAGGCCAAGTACCTTGCAGCACGGAGTGGGGTACAGTGCAAGTACAGGAGTAGTAGGGAGCCAAGTACAGTGCCAGATATGGTGCCAGGTATATAGCCATGTACCGTGCATGTACAGTGCCAAGTAGGGTTAAGTACGTGTCCGCACAGGTTAAGTACTGTGTCAAGTACAGGTGAAGTGCGGTGCCATATACATGTAAATACAGTGCCAAGTAAAGGTTAAGTACAGAGCAGGCCCGTGTTAAGGACCGTGCCAGGACAGGTTAATACAGTGCCAAGCAGGTTAGGTATCATGCTAGTACAAGTTAAGTAAGTGCCAGTGCAGGTTACATACAGAGCCAAGCCCGTGTTAAGGGCCGTGCAAGTAAGGTTAAATACAGTGCCAAGTACAAGTTTAGCACAGTGCAGAGAACAGGTTAATAGTGCCAAGCACAGGTAGGTACCATGCCAGTACAAGTTAAGTAAAGTGCCAAGTGCAGGTTACATACAGAGCCAAGCCCGTGATAAGGGCCGTGCAAGTACAGGTTAAATACAGTGCCAAGCACAGGTTAGTACCGTGCAAGTACAGGTTGAGTACAGTGCCAAGTACAAGTTGAGTAAGTGAGCACAGATAGGTGATGTAGGTAGGTTCGGTACGGTGCCAAACACAGTTTAGGTATCGTGTCAGGACAGGTTAAATACAGTGCCGCGCACAGTTTAGGTATAGTGTCAGTATGGTTAATACAGTGCCAAGCCAGGTACAGGTACAGTGAAAAGCAGGTTTATATGTAGGCATTATGGTTGAACATGATGGACGTATGTCTTTTTTCAACCCGACTTACTATGTTACTATGCTACTGTGTGAGTGCAGTGCCAATCAAGGTCAAGTATTGTGCAAGTAAGGGAGAGTCAGTGCAAGTACAGTTAACTACGTTGTGAAGCGCAGGTTAGGTGCATTGCTGATACCGGTTATAGGTCAAGTACGGTGCTGGCGCAGGTACGGTGCCGGCCGCAGGTTAACGGTTATACGGTGCCGCGCGCAGGTTAAGTACGGTGCCGCGCGCAGGTTAAGAGGTGCCGGGCAGGTTAAGTAGGTGCGCGCGCGGTTAAGAGGTGCGCGCATAGGGCTAGAGGATAGTACGGTGCGGCGAGGATAAGTAGGTGCGGGTAGGATAAGTAAGTGGTGCCGCGCGCAGGGATAAGTACGGTGCGCGCGCAGGTTAAGTAGTGCAGGTAAGGTTAAGTAAGTGCGTGCGGGTAGTGTCCTCAGCGTCTGCTGCCGTTGTACAGTGAGGTAGGTTAGTACGGTGAGGTAGTTAAGTACAGTGCAGGTAAGGTTAGTAAGTGGCCTGGTACGTTGCAGCGTCTGGCTGCGTTGTATCAGTGAGGTACAGGTTAAGTAGGTGCAGGTAAGGTTAGTACGGTGCAGGTCAGGTTAAGTCAGTGAGGTAAGGTTAGGTAATGTGTACGGGTACGTCCTTACGTCTGGCTGCGTTGTACAGTGAGGTACAGGTTAAGTCGGTGGCAGGTAAGTTAAGTAGGTGAGGTACAGGTTAGTAGGTGCAGGTAAGGTTAAGTACAGTGGCCCTGCGGGTTACGTCCTCCGAGGTCTGGCTGCGTTCTGCGTTCTGGGATCCCGGATGGCAAGCGGAGGAAGCGTTTCAGGATGAGAGTGAGAGGGTCGATGCGAGTTCCCCACCACTGTGAAGGATGGAAGCCACAATGCAAGGACGATCTGTGGAAGGGAAATTAAGGTGGAGAGCGGCCTAAGTGGCGAGAAGGAGAAGCGTGCCGAAAAGGAGTCACGCAATGACGTCAGAGCGCTCAAAGAGAGGACTGCAGTGGAACGCATGGGGCGAACAGGGGGAGAGAGAGACAGGAGTAGGTAAGGCGGCTGAGAGGCAGGCCAGGTGGCAGGCAAAGAAAGAGGCCTGATGGATGTGAGATCCTGGATTCTGGCAAGAGACTGGACAGCTTGCTCACATGCAGCGGCAGGGATCCCTGCTTGGCCGTAGGGAGGCTTATGGCCCAGTGCGCTTAGTCCACGACGGGGGAAGCTGTGTAGGAAGCCTTGGTGAGGCCCTGTACGGTCAACCGTGGTGCCAGATTCAATCTGGGCGAAGAAATCCATGTAGGATGGTAGAGAGATGCCGTTCCTGAGGACACTAGAAAAACTGGCGCTAACAGGATTATGCACGGGGGTATAGTAGCAGGGAGGAGGGGCTTCCTACTCTTCTTCTTTCTAGTGTCCTGCTCCTGCTGGTAGATTACTATACCATGGTCCCCATGGGTCCCTGTGTCCACAGACACCTGCCAGAGAAAGGAAAGACTGTAATGTTGGTGCAGGGTGAGGCAAGTCTTTGCGGAGTTGGTAAAACGCACCTATTCAGCTAGAGTTCTGTTTGAGATGATGTGAAAGCCAGTATGGCAGCCCTACACATATCAGGGAGTGGCCAGGAAAGCAAAGGGGAACTAGAATGTAAGCTCTTGCGAGCAGGGGCTCCCCTAGCGTGTCCGATCTCAT
>NC_030684.2:16376764-16417523 GCF_000004195.4 Xenopus tropicalis
TCCCATCCCCAATGCAACTACAAACCATTTTTCGTGAATGGTTTATATGTACATGTAACTGTTCTTCTTTTGTTACCCCTCTATTCTTAAGCACGCGTCAATTGATGTCGCTATCATATAATAATAAATAATAATCAAGCCAGGCGTATTAAATCTGGGTAGGTCTGCTTGGCTTGCAGTGTATTGGATATCTGCACTTTATTTAGAAAGGCCCTACATGGGGGTCATTTATCCTTGTGTTTCATGTTCTTCAAATGTTAGAATCAATCAACGTTGACAAATGGAAAGTGATTTTTCCTACAGGGATATTGGCTTTTATTTACTATGCAAATTATTAGGATATGCATTATACGATAGAAGAGTTCGGGGTGAATGAAAAACAAAAAGTGCATTCCTATTTTATTTCTGCATTGAGCCACTGGGACAGCCTGCTAGAGTTTCGCCTGGTCAGTACCACGAATAGCCCAAAGTGGTTTGATTGGTCTTCTAAACCAAAGTATGTTACTGATGTTATAGTTTTTAGAGACATTCAGAGGGGGCGGAAATTGCCTATAGAAATCCTGATGTTGGGACAGGTAGGCAGCACTTGAGGGAAAAACTGAGGTACCAAGGTCAGTCTAGTTATAACAGACCCGTTGGTTAACATGCATTTCCATGATGGAACACATAAGAGCCCTGACCGGAACCAAGAACCATTAAAAGCTAATTATCCTTTAATAAAGCACGAATCAGGAGACTGAAACTGTGCAAATGAAACGGTAAAGTATTCCTTCCCAAACAATGTCCCTACATTCTTGTAAGCAATGACTTATCAGGTAGATGCCTTAGACCCTGGGGTGTGCAAATTGGGACGCATAGAGGATGAGTAGGCAGTGTTGGTGAGTGTGCATTTACATGAAAAAATTAGACTGGCTTTGAACTGGAATCTAACTTGCTTTAAATCCAAACAATAATACAAAAACTGCACACAGAGCTGCGTTTGGCGTTGTGTTTGTTGCCTGAGTGATTAAGGGGGAAGAACACACAGAGCGTACTAGTAGCAGCTACTTGTCCATGGGCTACCTAAAACAACAATGCTGATCATTTGACTGATAACTTGTCTCTATGTGTGTTACAGGAAATTCTCAGTTACTGTCCTATGGCAGGGATTTTCTGGCATTTTGTAGCCGTGACAAGTAGCTGCTACAAGTAGCCCAGTGTGTCTTCACCCGAATAGCTTTGCAGGCAGATGACATTGTCCAACGAAACAATAAAAATACATTTCTAGCAAAGCCTGAAAATCCCTATGCGTGCGTTACTTGCTTGTGCGAGCCCACCCACGGATTGCCATGTTTAATATAAGTCACTGCATAGATTCACAATGAGCTGTCTAGTCCTGTATCTGCCTCCAGTCACAGAGTTGTGATGGGAAGAGTGTTAGGGGCTTCTGGCACACGGGGAGAATAGTCGCCTGCGACAAATTCTCCCTGTTCCGGGCGACTATCTCCCCGAGTTGCCATCACCTGCCATCCCAACCGGCGCAAACCATGCTAGGCTCGACCTGGTGGGATGGCACACCGCGGTTCAGGCGCGATTTCAGCGAATCGCCAAAAAAGCCATCAAAGCAGGCAATACTCAGCGATTTCCAACAACATTTTAGCGCAGCCCACGTGCCGGCCATAATAGGCCTTATACTCGCCACCGCGACTTGCAAGTGAGATACTGAACTTGCGCCCACCGCCATGGGCCGGGCAATCGCCAGGTGATGGCCACATTCGGGCCCAGCTGAGAATAATGTTGCGCCAATATTGTAAAAAGTAGTCTTATTTCCCAGAGCGATACCTATAAGGTGACTACGCCGAAACCACGATACTTAGCTGAGACTTTGCTTAAGAAGCCTGGACCAGCGAAACGGGGTCAGAACTGCCGCACCTTAATCATCTTTACCGCCATGGTGTAGATCAACCCCAGATACCCTTAGGCAAAGAGGTCACCCATGAGCGAGAGATTGAAATATCTCATGCTTGACTTTATACACACGTTTAGTACGCTAAACGGTACTCATATCTAATATCAAGGAGCAACTGCACCACTCATCAATATATATTCTTGCAGACCCTGAGTAATTATACATCGCCCACTAAGCTAACACCACCCACAACTGACCTCGTAAAAAGACCGAATCACCGCAATGCGACTCCTCTCCTGATTTCCAGTATTACCCCTAGTCCCCATTCTCCACTAGAAAACAGCGAATATCGTCAAGCAATATAAAGGGTACGAGAGCTTTGCCTATTTCTGTCTATCCATAAAGATTTTAAGCAGCTGACCACTAAGAAGATGTATTTTATGTCTACTAGAAGTCGAATCAAGATCGATCTGATAGTCCATTGTGCCACACCTTTCTTATATAGCTCAATACAAATCTGCTCTTAATTTTCAGACTGACATTAGAGTACAAGGCGATCTCTATCACACGCCTATATATTAGATTGTCCTAAGTTAATATATAGTGCTCATCTACGTTCTCTCTTATAATATACTATCTTGCGGAACTTGCGAATTGCAACTATAATTATCTGCCTTTGCCAGCTAACGTATCTTGAAATCATACGTCTCTAAAGAGTAGCCAACAGATGTACGTAGATTCATACGATGCTCTCGCGAGCCAGACACTCTCCCTCAGATGCGCGTCACCCTGTGTCTCTAATATTTCAAATAAGCGCTACGTAAGCTGTTATATCTCTTTTCAAGACCGCTGCTCTACGTCGCATTCTCGCAGAACCTCCCGCAGTGCTGCTCATTTTTTTGTACTCCCTATAGCTCCTCCCTAGACACTTAAAAAGTCATCAATTCAAGAAGCAGAGCTCCGTACATTTCCTTCTCATTCTAAGTTTCATAGGGAAAAGCTGGAGATTCACGTTAATTGTATTCCCCTGCCCACCGTGGCACCTCGAAAGATATGAGCAGCCAATATCGACTTTTCGTGGCAGTCTTTGAAGTTTTGCTACCCTGTCATAATTCGTGGTTCATCCCTTGTTTAAAAAGAAACTATTCTCTCTCTTAAGAGAGTTAGCCCGCAATAACCAAGAAAAAGCACGAGGCAACACTATGAGCGTAATTAATTTCGTTATAGAAATCGCGCATGTCTCGCGAAGATTAACATCTTTCGATGCCATCATCCTTCTGTCTATTAGCTTTGCTTGCCTTTCGTCGCGAGATCCCTCCGTCGAAGCCGCTGCTGGTCCTCCTCTTCTGCCATGAATTACCTGAGTTAATACTACTGCCCAGACTCGGTTCTGCGGTGTCTCCTACTGGAGCTCCGTCAGATACACTCACGCGAAGCATGCCTCACTTACCTCACGCTGGTGAGATGTTCAGAGACATAATTATACAACAAACTAAAAACACACATACCCATCACCTAGTGAAAGGTACACCTAAAATGAAATCTCCACGTAAAGCACATACAAGTACCTACACTGTCTACTCATCTATTTTTACAACACTCATTACCTAACACATATCGAAATATAATAAAGAATCACGTGTTCAAAGGTATTCTCTACTATTCTGCTAAGATGTCTTCATACTATTTTCAACGAAACAGATTCTGATATACATATAGTACTTAGCTATAGACATACCGTGACCACACAAAACACATTTACCTAATGTACACACACACTACACTTATGTAATTTGTGTTATATTTTTTTTCACTCTCAACGCATGAGTACGTCTTTTATTCAATATCTGAGCCTTCCCATGCATTATATAAAATTGCGTTCAAAACGCAGTCTATATGGCGGTAAGTGTGGTAGATTCAGGCACTATACACGCCCTGATTTCGCTCACCCGAAATCCTCGCATATATCTTTCTGATTGTAAATAAAACTATTTATTGTGTTTGGGTATCTACTCACAGCTGACTTCTAGTATATTCTTGTGTGGATTTTGCCCGCTGGCAACATTCCTTATGCGAGCGAGAGCATTGTTTTTAGCCATTTATGCTATAACGCGATCTTTTCAGTTATGCGTCTATTTAGTTCATTGTGCTCCGCTACTTTTCTTGCACTCAATGGGGATATTCAAGAATCTATATTTGTACCACAAATATCTTCCCGTTTTCTGAGCGTTCTCATGCATAGCTCGACTATGTTTTTAGTTTGTGTAGAAACGTTTTATTGTACCACGCATTTCCGATCTATATTTTATTCCTCCAGATTGTTATTCTATATATATATCTTATGGTTTCTTATTATCTGTGTCCTATCGCCCTGCTGACTATTTCATGCACAATTTTTTGGGTACGGGCGCCGACGTATATCTTTTGACGTGCCCATAACTATTCAATTCAATACTAACATATTGACAATACCGCAAAATACACATTAACCTCATTTGGACATGTGTGTTGGACGCGAAAGCACAAATATATTCTGTCCATACGTCCTGAAAGCGAATCTACTCTATAATCTGAAAATTCCCTATGATAGAGCATTCTGAATTAATTTCGTACCCGCAAGATGCCCACTGTTCTAGCCGCACAACACATGTTTCCACCCATTCTGACTATAATGTACGAAAATCTCTCCTGTCGTATTTGAAGAAGAGAACACCTCGTGATGATGAGGAACGTCTATTCATTACCTGTGCAGTAGCCTCTCTCATGATGATGTATGGAACTTGTAACGAAAGACCTAAATTTGTATGAGAGGTACTACTTTGTTACATAAGACTTGTCGGGCGCTACTGATCAATATGCTTCGCGTGCCAAATAGACTCTTGTGAATCATATAAGTGCTGCCTTTGCCGGAGATCCTGGGGTTAGCAGGTTTGATGAGAATAAACAATCAGAACCTCGAGACATTTGATTGACCCTAATTTCTCCCAGATGAAGTTCAGTTTTAATTAAATAATCTCGTTCCTCTGTATATAAAAGAAATCACTGTCAAGGAAGCATCACCTACATTTCTCTCTATCTATGAAAGCTCTGAGTCTTACGTCTTGACTTCTCCTGCTTCAATCGTTTGTCGTTGCAGTAGTATTAATAAGAGAGCACAGAGACTTTTACTCGTATCACCAATAAATGTGGATCTGAGTCTATTTTTTTAAATGTTAATGTAAGCATGATGACTATCCGCCTACAAAAATAACATATCTTGTTAATGATTCATATATTGCATTCATCTTAGTGGGTTTTTCTCTCCCACACACTCCTCTGATTACTTTAAATGTTCTCAGCTCGTTGGCGACATGATCGCATGTTTCCTTTAATTCTTATGGCCACATTAATACCGTACATTGACGGATTCGACACTTTGTTTATAAAAGCGGAATGGCCCATAATATATCTATCAAGTCCCTGTGTTCACCAGATGTGATTTTTTTTTTTTTTTTACATATACAAAATGCAAAGGAGAATTGCGGGATGAGTCCGAAAGATTCTATGGAAAATTCACTTATGCACTATTTTTACAGTGGGTGCCTTACTCCCAAATCAAGATATATCTCTTTAAACTCATCGGGCAAATAACCATAAGAAGGCAGCTCTAGATCGTGGAATAGGGGATCTAGGGTGAGAGATGAGCAGGAGATTAATTGCTGAGTTTTCTGTATAGGAGGCGGTTAAATCTAGCTAAATTAAAATCTTGGATTTCTCTAATACTATATATCTATCTGGGGAGACTGTTTCAATAGTGATTGAATTTAGATCCCAATTAGATTATCAATCTGTGCTTGTGATACGGTTACAAATGTTGGGTTATAAGAATATAGTATTCCATATCCCGACGAGGCATCTCAGTCGGTTAAAAATGCAAGCTTTGTTACTATATATATTCGAACCAATCAAGAGACACAGTACATATATAGACCCAAATTAGTCCTGGGTAGTTCATTGTGTGTCGTTCTGATGTCTTCTGAGAACTAGAGTCACATTTGGACGTATGTCTGTGTTAGAGGAAGATCTATATAATGGAGTAGTATAACTGTATATAAATAACCACAAACTTTCTTATGTTCTTTACAGCTCGCAAAATTGTGCAATGTTGCTCCAACATATAAATTATATATTGTCCGTTTATTTCAACATCTGTACTCATTATCAGAGAGACAATACTCTATCGACACTCATATGCAGGATTTCTTCTTTAGCTGTTTATACTGACTAATGGAAACGTCAGTGTGCACAGCGATCAATAGCAAATCCCAACGCGTCTCTTGTAATGGTATTTCTAGTAAAACCTATCGTAAAGATAATATCCACCTATGATATGCACCTGTCCAAACATACCTCCCACTAAAAATTATGGGGTCTCTAAAATGCACATTACACTGCAGAATAGCCGCAGCCTGATGCCACACATGGGCATCAAACTGGTTCAGCGACTTTGGTTTTAATGTTTAGCGGTGTGTTTCTTAGGTACCTATGTCTATCATTAATATATATTATGTGAGATAAGGTGCCTTGAGTGGGAACAAAAGAATAGGACCTGCATGGGTGACACAAGTGTATATTAATTAACAGTGGGTATCTACCAACGCAATATAGACTAGCATTTTGGGAAGGCACTGCGACTCATGGTAGCGTTACAAGGAGAGAAAACCCAGTAATAAGACGACAAAAGAATAGCATCGTGACGACAAAAGAATAGCCTGCGCTACAATTGTGACGAAAATATACGGACAGCCAGTGCGACAAAATGAATAGCCGTGTGACCAAAAGAAGCCGCTTGGCACAAAAGAATAGTTTTGACATTGTATTTGCATGCCGTTTGGCCAATTTTTCCCTGTTTCGCAAACTTTGAAAAGATTCCAATTTTCGCGAACAAAACAGAGAACAAATTGCTCACTTATCACTAAAAATGGTAAGCACTAACATCTCAATATTATATTAGAAGGTTGGAGCCACAGCAACATGGAAAAGTCGGTCTATTGTTATTTTTGCGTGTTTTACCCCACAGAAAATGCATAAATAAATCTCTGTGTGTGATCTGATTAGAGTATCTCCTATCTATATCTATGGAGACTCCTGTTTCGGATCTATATATATTATCATGGTGATCGCGTCAGCGTGAGACTTCTCAAAACTTGCCTCCAAGCCAATATATTATATATTACTGCCAACCAATTGCATTCTATGAACCAACTTACTTTATATATGCACAAATGCACATCAAAGGGCGTATCAAACTGTTCAGCGGGACCCTTGGGCTTTCGGTGATGTGATTAGTACGAACATGTTTGTCGCTCACAACCACTGGTGGATCATGACTACATGATTAATCCTTTTAATTATCATTAGGCCTTCTAGCATAATTGAATATTAGATATGTGTTCCACTTAATTTCGCGTAGTTTCTATCTGATGAAGTAGAGTTCAAGAGCTAAATTAGCGTAATGGTGCTTTTTCAAGAGGGTATTCACCAAGTATAGATCTATATTCTCGTGTAGTGTGACAAAGAGCACTTGCAGTTCATTCTCGTAAGCATCTTTGTAGCTCTTAGCGTATCTTACCAATATGAACTTCTTTGGAATGCTGAAAAGACATTATAGACTACATTTTCAAAAATGGCAATGCAACCAGGATGACATATTCACCACATACCAGTCACAAAGACAGGCCTCTCTTATTACTCATATATATCTTGCCGAAAGCAAAATTACCTGCACAATGCCCAGTTTAATAGCTAGACTTATACCCAAAAATATACTATTTGATGTTTGGTTATTGTGACAGATAGGAAAGTAGTCTCAATACGATATTTGGTGGGTTTTGATTGACCCCAACACTAGCTAGCCAATCTGCTGTCGCATATACGTTAACTTTATGACTTATTTAATTATAACTCTCTGTGTATATGCTCATAAGATACTCTCGTGGATTGGCTCGCAACAAAATCTTCTACACTACGTCAAAGACGGTACCTTGGATTACTTCTTCATCCGCGTCTAACTCTAGACTTTAGCATCAATATACGAGTACTCAGATAGCAGTAGCTTACGTACTTATCCTATCTGTCATGCTCAACAATGTAGCAAATTATCATTCAATAACAGATATCTCTATGGTCCAAACTATAAGCCTAACTCTAGTTTCAGAACTGTACTCCCAGGGTGTGTTTTCTCCCAGCCTAGCCATAAAATCCTTTACTATCTATGACCCACGTCGCTTCTCAAAGACTGTTATATTGTTCTCACAAGTCGCCTTATCTTTAACTGTCATTTTCACATCGCTCTTAAACTATATTTCTCCTTTTCGCTAGCGATCAGCTATCTCTATCTATATCTTCTCGCCTTTTTCTCCTATTCGATAGAAAATAGAGACAATGATTAAGCCTAATTGCATAAATTATCTGAAAATGTCAGCACAGAGCAGGAGGCCCCAACTATGATCGCTGCTTTTCACATAGGAGAATATATTTCCTGGTTTATCGCTGGTGGGGCCCTATCTATATCTATCTTAACTCTAAACTCCTCTCACATATCAGAAATGCGGACAGTAGTCTATCTAATATGATGTTATTGAATATTTTATCACATACATCAGAAAAAATGAAAAGAGTCTAAATATATATATATATATAATCTATATATCTATCCTCATCTTATGAACACTAGTTGTATCGTCTACCGAGACCTACTTAATTTTATATAGTAATAAGGTCGTCTGCTTATACCACGATGCCAGCAGCCATATAGTCACTTAAGTCTGGAGAATCACAAAAGTATGCACAGAAAATGTACTATCTATTGGTTCAACTCATAACATGATAACAGATATCAGCTTCGACCCTTGGCTTTCATAAGAAATTTAGGTGTATCATCTTATGTTTTATACCCTTTAATTGTTATGTCGTAGACTAAATCTGGCCTGGGAACTTTTGTTAGATCCATGTGATTTTTGTATGGCTGGCACCCCATCGATCGACTATATCAATATTCTATATTTTTTGTATTGATGTAAGTGAGAAAATTGCGGATTATACGTCTAGTAGTTTGGTAGACTTTCATAGTAAACCACAAAAACTACAGTAGAAGAACGTTTACCAAGTTGGGCTATACGCAAGTCTTGAATTCGTCCACATGAGCACACATTGTACTTTTATCCATAATATTATAATAATCTGTTTTACTTGTTTATTGACACTGTGTGCATCTGTTTCAAGACTGTATTTTTTACGTTCCTTTTTTAAAGAATTGCTGTTTAGGTTTAGTTATCCTGTTAGTTATCTCTTGTGTTGAGTTTTATCCTATCCCCACTTAGAAAAATGGCGAAATAGAATTATTGTGTATTTATATATCAGGTAGCTTATTTACAGAGAAATACTCTCTTATTTTGACTAATTGAATATTGTTTAACTATTAATATTTCGGCTTATGGTAAACTGGTACTTCCATTATATAAGTCACCCGCATAATCAATCGTGACTAACACCTTATACTTGAATTGTGCACACCACATGGGGAGCACATCAAACTTGTTCAGTGTAACTCGTCTCTGGCTTTCATATTGTTAGGGTGTTTGTGTTTTCTTCTACCTAATTTATGTGGTGTTAATGAGTTTTGAATTTCATATTGTTTTAGGTAGCAAAAAGTTGCTAAACTTCATCAGAAAGCTATTCGAGCAAACTCCCTTTCATTCGAGAACTAAATCTCTCCTCATAGTATCGACTATCTCACTGGTGAAAAGGTATATATTGTCTATCGCACCATGACTGCGAACGTAGATTGTCATACGTATATCTGCGCCGCCACTGACTATATGGGAAATTGTTGTGAGCTGTGTAGTCTCATATACTATAGTCGTCGCGCGCTGATTTCCAGAGCCCTAAAGTGTGAATACACACGACGCTACTTTAATGTCCCATACATGGGCTCGCATTCCAGTCATCGCTTTTGGGATTTCCACAATCGCACGGCCTGCGTGTAGATGCCATCCACGCGGATTGTTACATTTTCACCAGTGGGATGTCATGATCACCGGTGGGATGGCATACGCGGAACAAGTATTCGTTCTACTGCGGCGATTTTCCACCGAATAGAAACCCAAAAGGCGCACGAGGCGGAACATCGAGTTCATCCTACGATCATAGTGGTTGGCCTTCTATATATCTCTCCATTGTCTTTACTACCCGTTCATCAAACGACCTCTTGAACATGGGTATTTTATGAGAATGGAATTCAGTTATACATTTCTGCACTTCTTAACAGGAGCATTATAACGCTCGAGTCGCGGTTCTCCCATGGGCGACTAATCTCAACCTAAATAGCATCCCGCAACCGGTAAAAACAGAAATCGGCGACTGCTAGAGAATGCCATAAAGCGTAGTGGCGCCCCTTAGGGCCGTGCTATCTTCACACTTTTGACACACCCGCGCAAAAGAAATGCCGGGGGCCTATTGAGTTGTCTCTAATAAGAAATTATTTGTGAAAAATAGTCGCTAAAGCTTTAATCTGTCACGAATTACTAGAGAGTCCCATTATTCTGTCCTTCCTGGACAATTTTGGGCATTGATTCTTATTTTTAATACGGTAATTTGCCACAGAGTCAGGGGCTTAAGCGTTATACGCCCGTGGTACATTAGCCTTATCTTATCTGGGACTGAGGGCCGCAGCCTTGGAGTCCAAACACAAAGGCAATTTGAGGAGGAAGCGTTATTTGATTAGTCTTGCTTAATCTCTGCGAAACTTGAGGAAGATTCATGTTCACTCTTAGACGTATTCTGTACCACTCTCAGTTTTAATCTACTGATAGTAGGTCCCTCATAGTTATCCCAATGTGTCTGTAGTATTAGTATAGGCACGAGGGGTGGCTGAATCCAAAAATGTTTTGTTCTAAAAGCACACTGTACATGTTTGCTACCTGTTATGCCTCTTTGAGCGACCAGTATTCCCATATAAAATAAAAAAGACTTTCCTCGCCACTCGCCGCATATATTTATTAGGAAAATCCTTCTCTTCCTTTCTCTTGTCCTCCTCGTCCTGTCCCTTTGGGTTTGTGGTTGTTATCTTTTTCTGCCATGTGTTCTGAGGTATATGAAAGCCCGCCAAGTAGTTTCGCCCCCTCACCTTCACAACCTCTAATACCACAATTTAAAGTTTATATATTCTTAGCTTAACAGCTGACACTGAGCTAAATGCCAATGGACGATGGCAGGAACGAAATCTCCCTGTCTTTCAGCCCTTAGGGTGAGAACACCAGCTAATAGCTTTTATCCAGTGAGTCTATCTATAATACTCCATTATCTATCTAAAGAGATAGACAATATAGCTTCCTATTACTTACACACTAAGCATTGAATGCCAATGAGAAATACTGCATGCGCGATCCCTTCATGTTCCCATCCCTGTATCTATCAAAACTAAACAAGTACACATCGGAGCAACGCTTATTTTCACGCACCATTATTCTGTTTCTCTATACCGCCAATACATCTGCGCCTGTACTTACCAACAGGAGAAATTATTTAATCCGCACAGATTACACATAAATTTTCTCTCATACTCCTGTCAATTTTTCCACCATCGTGCTATTCCTATCACTACACAGTAATTTACTATTTTAGTCTATAGTTACCGCTGCATAGCACACTCCCCCTACCATCTTGCCTTACTTACAAAGTGTCTCTCTTAATATACTCTGCTCCCTCCATCACCTCTTCATCTAGCGCATCGGTGCAAGCTTACACACCCCAACTTATTGCCACGTTATGCTCGCTCCTCCTCTTGAACCCCCTACTCATCACCTATCGTGCCCTTACATACACATTCCTATTGTCGTTTTGCCAAGACCCAATACATGCTCCTACCCCTGGCTAGTACCATGCCTCTTAGCTCCTCGCTACTAGCTACACAGTATTGCTCTAAGATTTGAATCTGCTCCCTATCTCCCTCATAACCATGCTCGACCTGTGCAATACAGCCTAGCGAAAGTAATGCTTGGCCAAGTTTACATTAATGCCCTAGGCACCCCTTTTATACTATTATCATAGTTGCGGAGAGGCTATATCTTAGCCATCACAGTAGCAACAGTATAGCTGCTCTACCCCTGCATATCTATCTCTCTATCGTCTACAACACACTCACACGTTATAATCAAATGTACATCGCTTCGCTACGTTCCACTCTGGCTTGTATCAGAAGAACCATCCGAAATAGACATCTTTACTACAACACTTACTATAGTCCTTTATATTGCCAGTTTATCTACTTCTCTACCCCTCGTGACCACCCATATCATGCATGTGCCTATAATATCATATCTCTATATATCTATTACTGCTGGTTCCTATAACCCCTTGCATACACATCTATTAGCCATTACATACAGCACCAGTATTGCCAGTTATTGCTGCGCCTACCCCGACATAGGATTGTCCATAATACATGCACTTAGCTACGACCACAGCTTTCCCAAGATTTACATATCTCTCTCCTTATACCATCGTTGCCTTTACTACACACAGTATACCGTTACTGTTCACCCCTCATACATCGGCCTTACGGATATCAGTTCACTTGTCGAGATACTGCTCTCTATCTCTCTCTCTCTAGTCGTGCAGCGCGAAGCAGGGTGAGTCTAACACATCATTATCCAGCTACATGCTCCTATCTCCCTAATACCATAGTACCTTACTACAACACAGCGCTCACCTCTCGCCAGTCTAACTGCTCCTACCACCTCATTACCATTATGCCTTACTACACCACTACTGGTTTAAGATGTGTGGATTACTCAGTTATTATTCTGTTTGCTATCCTCTCGCATACCATGTCTGTCTCTAGCTATCACACTCAGATATTGCAATGTTATGCTGTTGCCTACCCCTTGCATTGACCATCGTGTCGCTATTATATCATTTGCAGTTACCTGCTCCTACCCTGCCATGAACCATGCTCGTGCCTTGACTTACACACAGTATGCCTAGTTATCATACTCAATCACCCACTCCCCATACTGTGCGCATAACTAGTTACCTTCTACCCACTCAGTATGCAGTTAACTTGTTCACCGCAACTATTCACCCTTTTCCTTGAGCCAATTCGCTTGCCCTTTCTCTATCTATCTAGCAATGACTTAGTCATCTCTACACATTACTTATTGCTAGCCTTACTCCCTTGCACAACATTCATCTCTTGAGGCATTCCGTATCCACAGGCCTCTTTTTAGTGTATTAGCCAGTTACTATGCGTGATCCTACACCCCTTCATACCATTCTCAGCGACTACTACACATATCCACGTAATGTGCCCCGAGTCTAAACTGCTCGAACTCACCGCCATTTATTCGAGTGACCTAACAATCTAGTGCAGCCTATCAATCATTCACCTATTAGTTGTACCAGTTATCTCGACATTTCCGCTCACCCCTGGGGATTCAAATGCAACCATACTCCTGCTCTTGGCCCATCATTAACTCACACAAACGTAAAGAAAAATTAATTTACACAGCTACCCTGCCTAAGACCTTCATTCCTTACCCCCCTCATCTCCCATCATTCCTCTTATAACATTTTATCACCACAATGTATTGCCAAGACTGCTCCATACCCCATCCATTACCATCGTGCCTTACTACACAGCAAGTATTGCCACGTTACTCCATACTCTCTTCTCGATTTCATGACCATTTTCGTGCCTTACTAACCACAGTATATTAGTAACTACCTGTCCTCTCCTCTATCATTGCTAAGCCAATCTGCCTTACTAACAGATGCAGTTATTCACGTACCAACCATGTGCCTTACTCCCAGTATTGCCAGTTACTGCTCCTACCCCTCATACCATTGTTGCCGCTGTGATACACACAGTATGCCAGTTTACTGCCATACCTCAACCATCCAGTGTGCCTTCACTAACACACAGTATGACCAGTTACATGCTCCCTACCTGCAATCTCTAACCTCGGTCCCTTACTACACACACAGTTTGCCAGTACTGCTCCTCACCCTCATTAACCTCGCTTGCCTTACTACACACAGTATTGCCAGTGTACTGCTCCTACCCCTCATCACCATTGCTGTACTCTACTACACACGAGTTATTGCCAGTTACTGTCGCTGTATCGCCCCGTTCATACATCTGCCTTAACTACACAACCTAGTATTTAGCCAGTTACTGCTCCTACCCCTCAAGCCATGCTTGCTCACTACTACACACGACTTACGTTTGCCACGTGTTACTGCTCTACCCTATCTAACCACTTCCTTTCTTACAACAGTATGCCGTTACGTGCTCCTATCCATACACCGCTTGCGATCACCAGTGATTCCGCAGTTCGCTCGCTACCCTCCGCTACAACGACTTACTTATCGTACTGAAATGTATTGCAGTTACTGCTCCTACCCCTCATACGCTTGTGCCTGACTACACACAGTATTGCCAGTACTGCTATATACCCTCTGCATACCATCCTTGCTCTTAACTACACACAGTTATTGCCAGTTAGCTGTATCCGTTAACCACCCTTATTACCATCTTGCTCTTACTACACACAGTATTGCACGTTACTTGCTCCTACCCTCGGATTACCATACATCCGCCTTACTACACACATATGCCAGTCTGCTAACCCATTACTGGTCTCTAACATTCAGTTACTGCTCACCCCTCATACCATCTCGTCACACTATGCGTACTGCTCTACCCTCACCATCTGTTACTACCAGTATTGAGTGACTGCTAATACCCTCCATACGCCATCTATGCTTCAGCTACACAACAGTCTTATTAGACCAGTTACTGCCCTACCCTCATACCATTTCCTACTACACACGTTTCCAGTACTGTATACCCCTACACTCCTCACACACAGTATTGCCAGTACTGACTCCTACTCCCTTGCATACCAACTTGCCCTTACTACCCACACAATAAGATTGCCCAGGGTTACTGCTCCACCCGCTGATCCATCATTGCCTTACTACACACAGTATTCAAAGTCTTACTGCTCCTACCCCCTCAAAATAGCGCATCGTGCCTTACTACCACACGGTTATTGCCAGTACTGCTCTACCCCTGCATACCATCGTGCCTACTACACCACAGTATTGCGCAGTATGCTCCTACCTCTCATACCATCGTGCCTTACTATACACAGTATTACACTAGTCTACTGCTGCTGCCTCACCCCTCATACCTCATAGCCCCTTACTTAACACGACAGCATATTGCCAGTTACTTGTCCCTACCCCTCATAGCCATCATGCCTTTCATTAGCACCAGTATTGCCACGTTACTGCTCCTTACCCTCATACCATCTTGCTCTTACTACCATTCCACTGTATTGCCAGTTACCTGCACCTTGACCCTCCAATACCATCTTCTGCCTTTACTAACCAGTATTGAACAGCAGTTACTGCTCCTACCCCTCATTACATCTTGCCTTACTACACACAGTATCGCCAGTTACTCTCTCTACCCCTCATACCATCTTGCCTACTAACAACAGTACACAGTAGTTCAGTACCCTGCTATGCATCTGCCTACTACACCAGTCAGTTACTCTCTACTTATTACTCATCTGCCTTACTACATCAAGTATTGCACAGAATACTGCTCCTACCCCTACATACGCATGTCGTCTGCCTTACTCACGAACCAGTATTTATGCACATGTTACGCATGTCCTCCCTTCATACATCATTGGCCTTACTACATCACACGTCAATTGACCAGTTCACGCTCCTACCCCATCGTCATACAATCCGTAGTCCTACACACATACATATGTATTGCCAGTTAATACTGCTCCACCCTCCCCTCATACCAATCTTGCTAACTGTACTGAACAGACCACAGTATTGCACGATCTTAAACTGCTCGCTACCCCTCATACCTATCGTGCCTTTACATACACAACAGATATTGCCAGTTTCAATGCTCCCACCCCTCATACCATCGTCGCCTTTCAGCACAATATGCAGTACTTGAACTTTACTTACCCCTCACCATCTTGCATACTGCACCGAGTTAACTGCACATTAAACAATGCCTACCCTCATTACCCGTACCTATACTACACAAGTCATTGCAGTATGTATAGCTCATAACCTCGCTGCTAATACTACACACCATGCCATACTGCCCATCTGTAGCATTGCCTTATCATACACACTTTGCAGTGTCAGTCTATCTGTCTCTCTGACCCCCATACCCTCGTCATGACTTTTAACCCACACAGTATTGCAGTTATCTGTTCTCCACCCTCATCCATCGTTGCGCCTTACTTACCACACATATTGCCAGTTTACTGCTCCTACCCCTCATACCATCGTTGCCTTACTACACCACGTATTGTCCAGTTACTAGCTCCTACCCCTGCAATACCCACGTCTGCTACTACACATCGAGTATTCGCAGTCTACTGTCCACACCCCGTCATACCATTCTTGCTCTTTACTACACACAGTATTGCCAGTGTATGCTCCCTACCCTTCATACTCATCTTGCCTTTACTTACAACAGTATCCAGTACGCTCCTATCCCTTACATACCACGAGCCATTACTACACACAGAGTTGCCAGTTAATGCTCCCCTACCCTCCATACCATCTTGCCTACTACCACTGCATATTGCCAGTTACTGCTAACCCCTACCCCTCATACCATCATGCCTTACTACACACAGTATTGCCAGTTACTGCTTCTTACCATACCATTCTTGCCTTACTACACACAGTGAATTAGCGAAGTTACTGCTCCTAACTCCTCATACTCATTTGCCTTATACCACACTTAGTTCCAGTTACTGCTCCTACCCCATACCATCGTGCCTCTACACACAAGATTGCCAGTTACTGCTCCTACCCCTCAATTACCCATCGTGGCCCTATACACACAAGTATTGCCAGTTACTGCTGCTACCCCTCAACCATCGTTGCCTTACTACGACACAGTATGCCAGTTACTGCTCCTACCCCTCTTACCATCGACGTCCTACACACCATCGAGTAGTTGTCCATACTGCTCCTACCCCTCTTACCATCTTGCCGTTACTACCACAGTGTATTGCAGATTACTGCTGCCTACCCCTCATTCCATCTTGCCTTTACTACACGACAGTATTGCAGCAGTACTGCTCCTACCCCTCCATTACCATTTGCCTTACTACACACAGTATTGCCAGTACTGACTCCTACCCCTCATTCCATCTTGCCTTACTACACAACAGTATTGCCAGTTACTGTCTCGCTGACCCCTATACCATACTTGCGCTTTATCTACCCACAGTATTGCCAGGTACTGCTTCCTACACCCTCTACATCGTGCCTTCACTACATAACAGTGATTGCAGTTACTGCTCCTACCCACTGCATACCATTCGTTGCCTTACTACACACAGTATTACAGCTTACTGCTATCTACCCTCATACATCTTGCCTGACTATCACACGTTATTGGCCAGTCTGCTATCCTATGCCCTCATTTACCATCGTTGCGCTTACTAAACACGACAGTATTGCCAGTTACTGCTCCTTACCCCTCATACCTTCTGCCTTACTACACCACAGTATTGCAGTTACTTGCTCCTACCCTCAGACCATTCATGCCTTACTACACACGATATTGCAGTTTACTGCTCCTACCCCTCATAGCCAGCTGCCTTACTACACACAAGTATTGCCATTACATGCTCCTACCCTTCATACCATCTTGCTTACTCACACACAGTGATTCCCAGTTACTGCTCCTACCCCTCATACCATCGGCCTTTACTACACACAGTATGTGCCAGTTACTCGCTCACTATCCCTCTCATACCAATCGTGCCTTACGTTACCACAGTATTGCCAGTTACTGCTCTCCTACCCCTCATACCATGTTGCTCTTACTCACACAGTGTATTAGCCAGTTACTCTCCTACACCCATACCATACCATCGTTGCCCTTACTCCACACACCCATTAGTCTACGAATTGCCAGTTCTACTAGCTCCGTAACCACCTTTCATTACCATCTACGCTTAGCCTACAACCACAGTATTGAAGTTAGCTGCTAACCACCCCTCATACCATCGCTTTGCCTTCTTACAGCAACCAGTATTGCAGTTACTGTCCTACCCCCTCATACCTAACGGGTGCACTTATAACAGAACTATTTCGACAGTACGCTCCTACCCCTCATACAACTAGTGCTTATGACATGTATACCATGCATTCCATTGCTCACTACCCTATTACCATTCTTGCCTTAACTACACACAGATATTGCCAAGTTACTGCTATCCTACCCCTCACTATACCATCATGCCTTACTACACACAGTATTGCCAGTATTACGTGAGCTCCATACCCCTGCATACACATTAGCTACACACAGTGTACCACTTACTACACTAGCACAGGAGTAATCACAGTTATGACTTCCAGACCACTAGATAATCGCAACGTGCCTATGTACATACACACATAAGATATTTAGCAGTTTTACTGATCTCCGTAACCCCATCATTAACCATACTTGCTAATAGATAGATTATTACTAAACAACTAGATAATATTTGCAGTTACTGCTCCTATCCCTTCAATACACATAGTGCATACTACTACATCACGAAGTTTAGTATGCCTATTACTGCTACCTTTCCCTTACTAATACCATTCACTTTGCTAGCATATCTACCCACAAGTATTGCCAGATTTAACTGCGTCTACCCCTACAATCAGAGAGAGAATGCCCCTCAAAGCATCCTTCATCGTCCACAGGGCCCCCCCCCCCCAAAAGCATCCTTCATCTTCCACAGGGCAACCCCCAAGCATCCTTCATCTTCACAGGCCCCCCCCCAAAGCATCCTTCATCTTCCACCAGGGCCCCCCCAAAGTATCCTTCATCTTCCACCAGGGCCCCCCCCCAAAGCATCCTCATCTTCCACCAGGCCCCCCCCAACATCCTGATCTCCACGCAGGGCCCCCCCCCCCAAAGCATCCTTCTTTCCACCAGGGCCCAAGCATCCTGCATCTTCCACCAGGGCCCCCCCCAAGCATCCTTCATCTTCCACCAGGGCCACCCCCAAAGCATGCCTTAATCTTCACCAGGGCCCCCAAGATCCTTATTTCCACCAGGGCCCCCCCCAAGCTCCTCATCTCACCAGGTGCCCCCCCCCAAGCATCTTCATCTTCCACCAGGGCCCCCCCCAAGCATCCTTCATCTTCCACCAGGGCCCCCCCACCCCAAGCTCTTTATCCACTCTTTAGCCCCCCAAAGCATCCTTCATCTTCCACCAGGGCCCCCCCCAGCATGCTTCATCTTCCACAAGGGCCCCCCCCAGCATCCTTCATCTCCACCAGGCCCCCCCCAAGCATCATTCATCTTCCACCAGGGCCCCCCCCAAAGCATCTTCATCTTCCCACCAGGGCCCCAGAAATCCTTCATCTCCATTACCAGGGCCCCCCAAGCATCCTTCATCTTCCACAGGGCCCCCCAGGGAGCACCTTTCATCTTCCACAGGGCCCCCCCAAGATCCGGTTCATCTTCCAGGGCCCTCCCCAAAGCATCCTTTCATCTTCCCCAGGGCACCCCCCAAAGCATCCTTTAATCTTCCACCAGGGCAACCCCCAAAGCATCCTTCTCTTCCAGCCAGGGCCCCTCAAAGCATCCTTCATCTTCCACCAGGGCCCCCCCCAAAGCTCCTTCATCTTCCACCAGGGCATCCTCATCTTCACCAGGGCCCCCAAGCATCCTTCATCTTCCACCAGGGCCCCCAATAGCATCCTTCATCTTCCACACGCTCTCTCACTCTTCCACAGGGCCCCCCCCAAAGCATCCTTCATCTTCCACCAGGGCCCCCCCCAAGGGCATCCTTCAATCTCCACCAGGCCCCCCAAAGCATCCTTCATCTTACCACCCCCCCCCCCCCCACCTCACCAAGGCCCCCTAAAGCATCCTTCATCTTCCACCAGGGCATCCTCAGCTTCCCCCAGGGCCCAACACTCATTTCCTCCCAGCGTCCTGCTCCCATGATGTCCTCCTCTCTGTGCCGCGGCTCCCAGCTGCTTCGTGCTTTTCTAAGGTTGTGCTCTGTGCGTGTGACGTCAGTACGCACGGCGGCAACCTTATAAAAGCGAGGATGCAGCAGAGAGCGCGCGGCACGTAGAGGAAGACGCAACTGAAGATTGGGCCCGGCCGGCTTGATGAAGGGGCCCGAAACTCTGCGCGGCCGGTCCCCTTTACAGCTAAAAATGCCCGGGCCGGGATGGTCGTACCCTGTGCCCCCCTATGGCGGCCCTGCTCCCCAACTCCAATTGCAGGAACAGAGAACAGGGAGCCGATTTACTCACATCAGCTGGGATTCTCATTGGGGGATTTTTTTTAATTTTGAGGGGTCGCTGGAGATTTGGGGAAAAGTTTTAATACATTTCATTGAGCAAATATTGCTTTAAGAATTACAACTCCAATGTTTCTAGGCTACAGCTCCCAGCATGCCTCAGCCTTCATTATATATTGCATTATTCTGGGATTTGTAGTCCGGCACCAAACTAAATACAGTTGGTTGAGCAAATGCAGTGCAGCAGGTTTACAAGCCCTTTAGATTGGGTAATCCACCCAGCAGGGTTGGGGCAAAGTCCTTTACCAACATGATTTTAGGGACCTACAATGCCTTTGCAATGGGTGCAGCTATCAGGGAGTATTGGGAGGCAATAGCAGTGGTTATGGTGATTTATTGGCAGTTTCTTAAGCACTGATTTAAACACCATGCTGGTCATGGTACACACAGACCCAAGGCTGAGCCCCTTGTTGCCCACTTTGGGCCTGTACATGGACCACTCTGCCTACATCACTGGTGGGTGCAACTAGGTCTGGTTTTGACCCAGACAGCCGCTCAGAAAGCTCTTTGCTACGGCCCATACGTATGAAGCTCAGCTTTAGATGCCCCGGTGTACCCGATTCCTGCATTTCTAACCACTGACCTAAGAGTCAGGCAACTTGTGGGATGAGTATATTCTCAGTAATGCATCATTGTGTATATTCATAGGGTTTCTGTGACTGCCTGTGGCTATGTTTGTACAAGGTTTATATATATTTCTGTAGCTGCAACACAGGTTCAGCCTGGGGATATGGAAAAGTGTGCCCATTCCCAAACTGGCATCCAACTGTTGCTTGGAACCTTTATTATATTCTTTAGATCCATGAAATCGACCTTCCCATTCCCAGTTGCCCCATGGAAACAAAGCACCATCTAACAGTCTAGATCACGGTTGTCCAATTGGAGGCCTGTGGGCCAGATGTGGTCCCCAGAATTTTTGGCCCCTAGTCTGCTCAAAGGCTCCATGAACTTCATTGTATGAAGACATCATTTTATTTTTAACGTGATCCTCGAATATACTACAGGTATAGGAGCCATTATCTAGAATGCTTGGGACAAAGGGTATTTCCGGATAAGGGTCTTTCCGTAATTTGGATCTTTCCACACCTTAAGTCTACTAAATATCATTTAAACATTAATTAAACCCAATAGGGCTGTTCTGCCCCCAATAAGGGGTAATTATATCTTAGTTGGGATCAAGTACAGGTACTGTTTTATTATTACAGAGAAAAGGGAATCATTTAACCATTAAATAAACCCAATAGGGCTGTTCTGCCCCCAATAAGGGGTAATTATATCTTAGTTGGGATCAAGTACAGTACTGTTTTATTATTACAGAAAAGGGAATCATTTAACCATTAAATAAACCCAATAGGGCTGTTCTGCCCCAATAAGGGGTAATTATATCTTAGTTGGGATCAAGTACAGGTACTGTTTTATTATTACAGAGAAAAGGGAATCATTTAACCATTAAATAAACCCAATAGGGCTGTTCTGCCCCCAATAAGGGGTAATTATATCTTAGTTGGGATCAAGTACAGGTAACTGTTTTATTATTACAGGAAAAGGGAATCATTTAACCATTAAATAAACCCAATAGGGCTGTTCTGCCCAATAAGGGGTAATTATATCTTAGTTGGGATCAAGTACAGGTACTGTTTTTTATTACAGAGAAAAGGGAATCATTTAACCATTAAATAAACCCAATAGGGCTGTTCTGCCCCAATAAGGGGTAATTATATCTTAGTTGGGATCAAGTACAGGTACTGTTTTATTATTACAGAGAAAAGGGAATCATTTAACCATTAAATAAACCCAATAGGGCTGTTCTGCCCCAATAAGGGGTAATTATATCTTAGTTGGGATCAAGTACAGGTACTGTTTTATTATTACAGAGAAAAGGGAATCATTTAACCATTAAATAAACCCAATAGGGCTGTTCTGCCCCCAATAAGGGGTAATTATATCTTAGTTGGGATCAAGTACAGGTACTGTTTTATTATTACAGAGAAAAGGGAATCATTTAACCATTAAATAAACCCAATAGGGCTGTTCTGCCAATTTTCCACAACAAAAAGGTTTGGTGCTCAGGCCTGGATTTGTGGCAACTGCAACTGCAGTGGGCCCTGCACCCCCCGATCCGACCCTGTCTGTGTGTGATTTGTACTGGTGGGCCCAGAAAATTTTGTTGTGAGGGGCCCCGTGACTTCTGATGGCGGCCCTGTAAATAGCCTATGGTTGAGCAGTTTAAACCTCCCCCATTTTAACCCATGCCATGAATGCAAAGGCGTGTGTGCACCCTGGTTCACCAGTTTGTCCAGTGTTGTATAAGGCAAGTCTATAGAGATAAAGATGGAATAAAGGCACAGGAACAAGGGTTTAGCAAGTGTTGTAGTAAACATACACCAGCTCGGGCAGGGAAAATCAACATTTGTGCCTCTATAAATGAACTTTGGCATGAAAGAGTTGGCATGGGCACTAAAGCAGATGGTGAGTAAAGGGCACACTAATGTAAAGGAGTGGGACTGAGCCTGCCAACATGGCCAAGGGAACAGCTTATTGGTCTGTGTATGGGGTCAAACCATGGCAGATTTATGATCAGGGGGCCTGGTGAGATTTGGGAAGGCTGGAAAATCCCACGGGGTGACGGCTCATTCCTGGATGTGGTTCTCTCCTAATGGGTCTAGATAAGCCCCCCAAGTAAACCAACAGTTGTCTCTGGGGCCTAATGTCCTGATTGGCCTAATTTAGTCTCCCACTGTGGAAGACATTTGAGCAGACACACACTTATCTGGCCATCCTGACAAGTAGGCTTTACCCTATTAATAATAATAATATTGGCATTAATCATCATTGATGATACCCAATACCAGGTCTGGACTGGCATTTCAAATAGGCCCCTCAGCAGCCCAATCAATAGTGACTTTCTTTGGCACCTTACAGCCCCCCTGGCATTCCCAGTACCCAGAGGCACAAACAGCCCACCCAGCCCAATAAATAGTGACTGTCTGTGGCACCTTACAGCCCCCTGGCATTCCCAGTACCCAGAGGCACAAACAGCCCCCCCAGCCCAATAAATAGTGACTTTCTTTGGCACCTTACAGCCCCCCTGGCATTCCCAGTACCCAGAGGCACAAACAGCCCCCCCCAGCCCAATAAATAGTGACTTTCTTTGGCACCTTACAGCCCCCCTGGCATTCCCAGTACCCAGAGGAACAAACAGCCCCCCAGCCCAATAAATAGTGACTGTCTGTGGCACCTTACCAGCCCCCTGGGCATTCCAGTACCCAGAGGAACAAAAAGCCCCCCCAAGCCCAATAAATAGTGACTGTCTGTGGCACCTTACAGCCCCCCTGGCATTCCCAGTACCAGAGGCACAAACAGCCCCCCAGCCCAATAAATAGTGACTGTCTGTGGCACCTTACAGCCCCCTGGCATTCCCAGTACCCAGAGCACAACAGCCCCCCAGCCCAATAAATAGTGACTGTCTGTGGCACCTTACAGCCCCCCTGGCATTCCCAGTACCCAGAGGCAGCAAACAGCCCCCCAGCCCAATAATAGTGACTGTCTGTGGCACCTTACAGTCCCCCTGGCATTCCCAGTACCCAGAGGCACAAACAGCCCCCCCAGCCAATAAATAGTGACTGTCTGTGGCACCTTACAGCCCCCCTGGCATTCCCAGTACCCAGAGGAACAAACAGCCCCCCCCAGCCCTAATAAATTAGTGACTGGTCTGTGGCACCTTACAGCCCCCCTGGCATTCCCAGTACCCAGAGGCACAAACAGCCCCCCCCCAGCCCAATAAATAGTGACGTCTGTGGCACCTTACAAGCCCCCCTGGCATTCCCAGTACCCAGAGGCACAAACAGCCCCCCCCAGCCCAATAAATAGTGACTGTCTGTGGCACCTTTACGCCCCCTGGCATTCCAGTACCCAGAGGCACAAACAACCCCCCCCAGCCCAATAATATGTGACTGTCTGTGGCACCTTACAGCCCCCCTGGCATTCCAGTACCCAGAGGCACAAACAGCCCCCCCCAGCCCAATAAATAGTGACGTCTGTGGCACTTACAGCCCCCCTGGCATTCCCAGTACCCAGAGCACAAACAGCCCCCCCCCCAGCCCAATAAATGATGACTGTCTGTGGCACCTTACACCCCCCTGGCATTCCCAGTACCAGAGGAACAAACAGCCCCCCCCCCCAGCCCAATAAATAGTGACTGTTGTGGCACCTTACAGCCCCCCTGGCATTCCCAGTACCCAGAGGAACAAAACAGCCTCCCCAGCCCAATAAATAGTGACTGTCTGTGGCAACCTTCAGTCCCCCTGGCATTCCAGTACCCAGCAGGCACAAAACAGCCCCCCAGCCCAATAAATAGTTGACTGGTCTGTGGCACCTTCCACGCCCCCTGGGCATTCCCAGTACCAGAAGGAACAAACAGCCCCCCCCAGCCCAAAAATAGTGACTGGCTGTGGGCACCTTCCACCCCCCTGGCTATTTCCGAGTACCCAGAGGAACAAACAGCCCCCCCAGCCCAGATAAATAGTTGACTGTCTGGTGGCCACCTTACAGCCCCCCTGGATTCCCAGTACCCAGAAGCGAAACAAAACAGCCCCCCCAGCCCAATAAATAGTGGACTGTCTGTGCACCTTCCAAGCCCCCCCTGGGCATTTCCCAGTAGCCCAGAGACACAAACAGCGCCCCCACAGCCCAAAAAATAGTGACTGTCTGCTGGCACCGTACAGCCCCCCTGGCAGATTCCCAGCTACCCAGAAAGTACACAAACAGCCCCCCCAGCCCAATAAATACGTGAGTGTCTGTGCAACCTTACAGCCCCCCTGGCATTCCCAAGTACCCAGAGGAACAAACGCCCCCCCCCTGCCCAATAAATAGTGACTGTCTGTGGCACCTTACAGCCCCCCTGGCATTCCCAGTACCCAGAGGCACAAACAGCCCCCCCCAAGCCCAATAAATAGTGACTGTCTGTGGCACCTTACAGCCCCCTGGCATCCCAGTACCCAGAGGCCACAAACAGCCCCCCCAGCCCAATAAATAGTGACTGTCTGTGGCACCTTACAGCCCCCTGGCATTCCCAGTACCCAGAGGCACAAACAGCCCCCCCCAGCCCAATAAATAGTGACTGTCTGTGGCACCTTACAGCCCCCCTGGCATTCCCAGTACCCAGAGGCACAAACAGCCCCCCCCAGCCCAATAAATAGTGACTGTCTGTGGCACCTTACAGCCCCCCTGGCATTCCCAGTACCCAGAGGCACAAACAGCCACCCCCCAGCCCAATAAATAGTGACTGTCTGTGGCACCTTACAGCCCCCTGGCATTCCCAGTACCAGAGGCACAAACAGCCCCCCCAGCCAATAAATAGTGACTGTCTGTGGCACCTTACAGCCCCCCTGGCATTCCCAGTACCCAGAGCACAAACAGCCCCCCCAAGCCCAAAAATAGTGACTGTCTGTGGCACCTTACAGCCCCCTGGCATTCCCAGTACCCAGAGGCACAAACAGCCCCCCCCCAGCCCAATAAATAGTGACTGTCTGTGGCACCTTACAGCCCCCCTGGCATTCCCAGTACCCAGAGGCACAAACAAGCCCCCCCAGCCCAATAAATAGTGACTGTCTGTGGCACCTTACAGCCCCCCTGGCATTCCCAGTACCCAGAGGCACAAACAGCCCCCCCCAGCCCAATAAATAGTGACTGTCTGTGGCACCTTACAGCCCCCCTGGCATTCCCAGTACCCAGAGGCACAAACAGCCCCCCCCCAGCCCAATAAATAGTGACTGTCTGTGGCACCTTACAGCCCCCCTGGCATTCCCAGTACCCAGAGGCAACAAACAGCCCCCCCCAGCCCAATAAATAGTGACTGTCTGTGGCACCTTACAGCCCCCCTGGCATTCCCAGTACCCAGAGGCACAAACAGCCCCCCCCCAGCCCAATAAATAGTGACTGTCTGTGGCACCTTACAGCCCCCCTGGCATTCCCAGTACCCAGAGGCACAAACAGCCCCCCCCAGCCCAATAAATAGTGACTGTCTGTGGCACCTTACAGCCCCCCCTGGCATTCCCAGTACCCAGAGGCACAAACAGCCCCCCCCAGCCCAATAAATAGTGACTGTCTGTGGCACCTTACAGCCCCCCTGGCATTCCCAGTACCAGAGGCACAAACAGCCCCCCCCAGCCCAATAAATAGTGACTGTCTGTGGCACCTTACAGCCCCCCTGGCATTCCAGTACCCAGAGGCACAAACAGCCCCCCCCAGCCCAATAAATAGTGGACTGTCTGTGGCACCTTACAGCCCCCCTGCATTCCCAGTACCCAGAGGCACAAAACAGCCCCCCAGCCCAATAAATAGTGACTGTCTGTGGCACCTTACAGCCCCCCTGGCATTCCCCAGTACCCAGAGGCACAAACAGCCCCCCCAGCCCAATAAATAGTGACTGTCTGTGGCACCTTAAAGCTCCCCTGGCATTCCCAGTACCCAGAGGCACAAACAGCCCCCCCAGCCCAATAAATAGTGACTGTCTGTGGCACCTTCCAGCCCCCCTGGCATTCCCAGTACCCAGAGACACAAACAGCCCCCCCAGCCCAATAAATAGTGACTGTCTGTGGCACCTTACAGCCCCCCTGGCATTCCCAGTACCCAGAGACACAAACAGCCCCCCAGCCCAATAAATAGTGACTGTCTGTGGCACCTTCCAGCCCCCCTGGCATTCCCAGTACCCAGAGACACAAACAGCCCCCCCAGCCCAATAAATAGTGACTGCCTGTAGCACCTTACAGCCCCCCTGGCATTCCCAGTACCCAGAGGCACAAACAGCCCCCCAGCCTAATAAATAGTGACTGTCTGTGGCACCTTACAGCCCCCCTGGCATTCCCAGTACCCAGAGACACAAACAGCCCCCCCAGCCCAATAACTAGTGACTGTCTATGGCACCTTACAGCCCCCCTGGCATTCCTAGTACCCAGAGGCAAAAACAGCCCCCCCAGCCCAATAAATAGTGACTGTCTGTGGCACCTTACAGCCCCCCTGGCATTCCCAGTACCCAGAGGCACAAACAGCCCCCCCAACCAAATAAATAGTGACTGTCTGTGGCATCTTACAGCCCCCTGGCATTCCCAGTACCCAGAGGAACAAACAGCCCCCCAGCCCAATAAATATGACAGTCTGTGGCCACCTTACAGCCCCCCTGGCATTCCCAGTACCCAGAGGAAAAGACAGCCCCCAGCCCAATAAATAGTGACTGTCTGTGGAACCTTAAAGCCCCCTGGCATTCCCAGTACCCAGAGGCACAAAAAGCCCCCCCCCAGCCCAATAAATAGTTAGTGTCTGTGGCACCTTACAGCCCCCCTGGCATTCCCAGTATGCAGAGGAAAAAACAGGCCCCCCAGCCCAATAAATAGTGACTGTCTGTGGCACCTTCCACCCCCCTGGCATTCCCAGTACCCAGAGGCACAAACAGCCCCCCCCAGCCCAATAAATAGTGACTGTCTGTGGCACCTTACAGCCCCCCTGGCATTCCCAGTACCCAGAGGCACAAACAGCCCCCCCCAGCCTAATAAATAGTGAGTGTCTGTAGCACCTTACAGCCCCCCCGGGCATTCCCAGTACCCAGAGGCACAAAAAGCCCCCCCAGCCCAATAAATAGTGACTGTCTGTTGCACCTACTAGCCCCCCTGGCATTCCCAGTACCCAGAGGCACAAACAGCCCCCCCAGCCCAATAAATAGTGACTGTCTGTGGCACCTTACAGCCCCCCCGGGCATTCCCAGTACCCAGAGGCACAAAAAGCCCCCCCAGCCCAATAAATAGTGACTGTCTGTTGCACCTACTAGCCCCCCTGGCATTCCCAGTACCCAGAGGCACAAACAGCCCCCCCCAGCCCAATAAATAGTGACTGTCTGTGGCACCTTACAGCCCCCCTGGGCATTCCCAGTACCCAGAGGCACAAACAGCCCCCCCAGCCCAATAAATAGTGACTGTCTGTGGAACCTTACAGCCCCCTGGCATTCCCAGTACCCAGAGGCACAAACAGCCCCCCCAGCCCAATAAATAGTGACTGTCTGTGGCACCTTACAGCCCCCCTGGCATTCCCAGTACCCAGAGGAACAAACAGCCCCCCCCAGCCCAATAAATAGTGACTGTCTGTGGCATCTACCAGCCCCCTGGCATTCCCAGTACCCAGAGGCACAAACAGCCCCCCCAGCCCAATAAATAGTGACTGTCTGTGGCACCTTACAGCCCCCCTGGCATTCCCAGTACCCAGAGGAACAAACAGCCCCCCCAGCCCAATAAATAGTGACTGTCTGTGGCACCTTAAAGCCCCCCTGGCATTCCCAGTACCCAGAGGCACAAACAGCCCCCCAGCCCAATAAATAGTGACTGTCTCTGGCACCTTACAGCCCCCCTGGCAATCCCAGTACCCAGAGGAAAAAACAGCCCCCCCAGCCCAATAAATAGTGACTGTCTGTGGCACCTTACAGCCCCCCTGGCATTCCCAGTACCCAGAGGCACAAACAGCCCCCCCCCAGCCCAATAAATAGTGACTGTCTGTGGCACCTTACAGGCCCCCCTGGCATTCCCAGTACCCAGAGGAACAAACAGCCCCCCCAGCCCAATAAATAGTGACTGTCTGTGGCACCTTACAGCCCCCCTGGCATTCCCAGTACCCAGAGGCACAAACAGCCCCCCCCCAGCCCAATAAATAGTGACTGTCTGTGGCACCTTACAGTCCCCCTGGCATTCCCAGTACCCAGAGGCACAAACAGCCCCCCCCAGCCCAATAAATAGTGACTGTCTGTGGCACCTTACAGCCCCCCTGGCATTCCCAGTACCCAGAGGCACAAACAGGCCCCCCCAGCCCAATAAATAGTGACTGTCTGTGGCACCTTACAGCCCCCCTGGCATTCCCAGTACCCAGAGGCACAAACAGCCCCCCCAGCCCAATAAATAGTGACTGTCTGTGGCACCTTACAGCCCCCCTGGCATTCCCAGTACCCAGAGGCACAAACAGCCCCCCCCCAGCCCAATAAATAGTGACTGTCTGTGGCACCTTACAGCCCCCCTGGCATTCCCAGTACCAAGAGGCACAAACAGCCCCCCCCAGCCCAATAAATAGTGACTGTCTGTTGCACCTTACAGCCCCCCTGGCATTCCCAGTACCCAGAGGCACAAACAGCCCCCCAGCCAAATAAATAGTGACTGTCTGTGGCACCTTACAGCCCCCCTGGCATTCCCAGTACCCAGAGGAAAAGACAGCCCCCCCAGCCCAATAAATAGTGACTGTCTGTGGCACCTTAAAGCCCCCCTGGCATTCCCAGTACCCAGAGGCACAAAAAGCCCCCCCCAGCCCAATAAATAGTTAGTGTCTGTGGCTCCTTACAGCCCCCTGGCATTCCCAGTACCCAGAGGCACAAACAGCCCCCCCAACCCAATAAATAGTGACTGTCTGTGGCACCTTACAGCCCCCCTGGCATTCCCAGTACCCAGAGACACAAACAGCCCCCCCAGCCCAATAAATAGTGACTGTCTGTGGCACCTTACAGCCCCCCTGGCATTCCCAGTACCCAGAGGCACAAACAGCCCCCCCAGCCCAATAAATAGTGACTGTCTGTGGCACCTTACAGCCCCCCTGGTATTCCCAGTACCCAGAGGCACAAACAGCCCCCCCAGCCCAATAAATAGTGACTGTCTGTGGCACCTTACAGCCCCCCTGGCATTCCCAGTACCCAGAGGCACAAACAGCCCCCCCAGCCCAATAAATAGTGACTGTCTGTGGCACCTTAAAGCCCCCCTGGCATTCCCAGTACCCAGAGGCACAAACAGCCCCCCCAGCCCAATAAATAGTGACTGTCTGTGGCACCTTAAAGCCCCCCTGGCATTCCCAGTCCCCAGAGGCACAAACAGCCCCCCCAGCCCAATAAATTGTGACTGTCTGTGGCACCTTACAGCCCCCCTGGCATTCCGAGTACCCAGAGGAACAAACAGCCCCCCCAGCCCAATAAATAGTGACTGTCTGTGGCACCTTACAGCCCCCCTGGCATTCCCAGTACCCAGAGGAACAAACAGCCCCCCCCAGCCCAATAAATAGTGACTGTCTGTGGAACCTTACAGCCCCCCTGGCATTCCCAGTACCCAGAGGCAGAAACAGCCCCCCCCAGCCCAATAAATAGTGACTGTCTGTGGAACCTTACAGCCCCCTGGCATTCCCAGTACCCAGAGGAACAAACAGCCCCCCCAGCCCAATAAATAGTGACTGTCTGTGGCACCTTACAGCCCCCCTGGCATTCCCAGTACCCAGAGGCACAAACAGCCCCCCCAGCCCAATAAATAGGGACTGTCTGTGGCACCTTAAAGCCCCCCTGGCATTCCCAGTACCCAGAAGAACAAACAGCCCCCCCCATCCCAATAAATAGTGACTGTCTGTGGCACCTTACAGCCCCCCTGGCATTCCCAGTACCCAGAGGAACAAACAGCCCCCCCAGCCCAAGAAATAGTGAGTGTCTGTGGCACCTTACAGCCCCCCTGGCATTCCCAGTACCCAGAGGAACAAAAGCCCCCCCAGCCCAATAAATAGTGACTGTCTGTGGCACCTTACAGCCCCCCTGGCATTCCCAGTACCAAGAGGAACAAAAGCCCCCCCAGCCCAAGAAATAGTGAGTGTCTGTGGCACCTTACAGCCCCCCTGGCATTCCCAGTACCTAGAGGCACAAACAGCCCCCCCAGCCCAATAAATAGTGACTGTCTGTGGCACCATACAGCCCCCCTGGCATTCCCACCTAGAGGCACAAACAGCCCCCCCAGCCCAATAAATAGTGACTGTCTGTGGCACCTTACAGCCCCCCTGGCATTCCCAGTACCCAGAGGCACAAACAGCCCCCCCAGCCCAATAAATAGTGACTGTCTGTGGCACCTTACAGCCCCCCTGGCATTCCCAGTACCCAGAGGCACAAACAGCCCCCCCAGCCCAATAAATAGTGACTGTCTCTGGCACCTTACAGCCCCCCTGGCATTCCCAGTACCCAGAGGCACAAACAGCCCCCCCAGCCCAATAAATAGTGACTATCTGTGGCACCTTACAGCCCCCCTGGCATTCCCAGTACCCATTCTGACTGGGTTTATAGTTATGTGTAACTGTCACTGTGTGTGTCTGTTCCTTTCCCTTCTCTGCACTGCTGGTTCTGACTCCTGATACAACTCCCCAATATCCATTCATTCCTCATTCTCAGTGGGTTTATAGTTATGTGTAACTGTCACTGTGTGTGTCTGTCCCTTTCCCTTCTCTGCACTGCTGGTTCTGACTCCTGATACAACTCCCCAATATCCATTCATTCCTCATTCTCACTGGGTTTATAGTTATATGTAACTGTCACAGTGTCTGTCTGTCCCTTTCCATTCTCTGCACTGCTGGTTCTGACTCCTGATACAACTCCCCAATATCCATTCATTCCTCATTCTCACTGGGTTTATAGTTATATGTAACTGTCACAGTGTCTGTCTGTCCCTTTCCCTTCTCTGCACTGCTGGTTCTGACTCCTGATACAACTCCCCAATATCCATTCATTCCTCATTCTCACTGGGTTTATAGTTATGTGTAACTGTCACTGTGTCTGTCCCTTTCCCTTCTCTGCACTGCTGGTTCTGACTCCTCATACAACTTCCCAATATCCATTCATTCCTCATTCTCACTGGGTTTATAGTTATGTGTAACTGTCACTGTGTCTGTCCGTCCCTTTCCCTTCTCTGCACTGCTGGTTCTGACTCCAAATACAACTTCCCAATATCAATTAATTCCTTATTCTCACTGGGTTTATAGTTATGTGTAACTGTCACTGTGTCTGTCCGTCCCTTTCCCATCTCTGCACTGCTGGTTCTGACTCCTGATACAACTTCCCAATATCCATTAATTCCTCATTCTCACTGGGTTTATAGTTATGTGTAACTGTCACTGTTTCTGTCTGTCCCTTTCCCTTCTCTGCACTGCTGGTTCCGACTCCTGATACAACTTCCCAATATCCATTCATTCCTCATTCTCACTGGGTTTATAGTTATGTGTAACTGTCACTGTGTCTGTCCGTCCCTTTCCCATCTCTGCACTGCTGGTTCTGACTCCTGATACAACTTCCCAATATCCATTAATTCCTCATTCTCACTGGGTTTATAGTTATGTGTAACTGTCACTGTTTCTGTCTGTCCCTTTCCCTTCTCTGCACTGCTGGTTCTGACTCCTGATACAACTTCCCAATATCAATTAATTCCTCATTCTCATTGGGTTTAAAGTAATGTGTAACTCTTACTGTGTGTTTCCCTTTCACTTCTCTACACTGCTGGTTCTGACTCCTGATAAAACTTCCCAATACCCATTCATTCCTCCTTCTCACTGGGTTTATAGTTATGTGTAACTGTCACTGTGTCTGTCCCTTTCCCTTCTCTGCACTGCTGGTTCTGACTCCTGATACAACTTCCCAATATCAATTAATTCCTCATTCTCACTGGGTTTATAGTTAAGTGTAACTGTCACCGTGTCTCTCTGTCCCTTTTATGTTCTCTGCACTGCTGGTTCTGACTCCTGATACAACTTCCCAATATCAATTCATTCCTCATTCTCACTGGGTTTATAGTTATGTGTAACTGTCACAGTGTCTGTCTGTCCCTTTCCCTTCTTTGCACTGCTGGTTCTGACTCCTGATATAACTCCCCAATTTCCATTCATTCCTCATTCTCACTGGGTTTATAGTTATGTGTAACTCTCACTGTGTCTGTCCCTTTCCCTTCTCTGCACTGCTGGTTCTGACTCCTGATACAACTTCCCAATATCAATTAATTCCTCATTCTCACTGGGTTTATAGTTAAGTGTAACTGTCACCGTGTCTCTCTGTCCCTTTATGTTCTCTGCACTGCTGGTTCTGACTCCTGATACAACTTCCCAATATCAATTCATTCCTCATTCTCACTGGGTTTATAGTTATGTGTAACTCTCACTGTGTCTGTCCCTTTCCCTTCTCTGCACTGCTGGTTCTGACTCCTGATACAACTTCCCAATATCAATTAATTCCTTTTTCTCACTGGGTTTATAGTTATGTGTAACTCTCACTGTTTCTGTCCCTTTAACTTCTCTGCACTGCTGGTTCTGACTCCTGACAAAATTTCCCAATACCCATTCATTCCTAATTCTCACTGGGTTTATAGTTATGTGTAACTCTCACTGTGTCTGTCCCTTTCCCTTCTCTGCACTGCTGGTTCTGACTCCTGATACAACTTCCCAATATCAATTAATTCCTTTTTCTCACTGGGTTTATAGTTATGTGTAACTCTCACTGTTTCTGTCCCTTTAACTTCTCTGCACTGCTGGTTCTGACTCCTGACAAAATTTCCCAATACCCATTCATTCCTAATTCTCACTGGGTTTATAGTTATGTGTAACTGTCACTGTGTCTGTCTCTCACTTTCTCTTCTCTGCACTGCTGGTTCTGACTCCTGATACAACTCCCCAATATGCATTCATTCCTCATTCTCACTGGGTTTATAGTTACAGTATGTACTGCCCATCTAAGAGCAAACAAAGCCCATATAAACCTCACTCATCAAAAGGGTACACTTAGGGGTATATTTATCATGCTGTGTAAAAAGTGGAGTAAAACATCCCCGGTGATGTTGTTCATAGCAGCCAATCAGATGCTTTGATTTGGTTTTCTAGCTGTTGAAATCTAATTGCTTATTCGTTGCCCTGGGCTACATCACCGGTAATGCTTCTCTCCACTTTTTACACAGCATGATAACTATACCCCTTAACCTTTAACAGCAGCGCCTGCATTGTTATGTCAATGTGATGAGAGCTGCCTTCCCCCTAGGAAAGTGACAGTTGGTACAGTCCGTTGGTTGCCATTGTGGTGAGAGGTAAGTGTACATCTCCTCTGATAGATGTTTTGCCTAAAAACCCTTATTTTAGCTAAAAAGAGGGGCAATAGTTGGGTGACTCCCCCCCCCCAGACTAGGGGATGTTGCTCCTGTCACTGGTTTTAGTGAATTTGGAGAATTTTCCACTAAAATGGGCTTGTTGTCCCCAGTACTGACAGGCTCCTAAGAGTTTTGCCCCTCTGCCCCCGGGTATCTGCCCTGCCCTTATGTACCAACCTGGGTACACAATAAGTACATACAATGTATATACTGCACATCTAAGGGCAAATAAAGCCCATAAAAATTTGTCATATGATGAGAGCTGCCTTCACTCTAGGAAAGTGACAGTTGGTAGAGTCCATTGGTTGCCATTGTGGGGAGAGGTAAGCAAGCATCTCTCCTGTAGTAGATGTTTTGCCTAAAAACCCTTATTTTAGCTAAAAAAGAGGGGCAATAGTTGGGTGACTCCCCCCCCCCAGACTAGGGGATGTTGCTCCTGTCAACGATTTTAGTGAATTGGGAGAATTTTCCCCTAAAATGGGCTTTGCAGGCGCCTTTACTCCCAGCGCTGGTTGGGAGACACAGACCCAGGGTTGGGCAGTACTGACAGGCTGCTAAGAGTTTTGCCCCTCTGCCCCCGGGTATCTGCCCTGCCCTTATGTACCAACCTTAATGTGTAACTGAATGTACTTGCACTTACCATGGACACAGGGCCTGATTTACTATTTCTTACTATTGCAGGGGGTAAATCTAAATCAGTGCTTCTGAAATTATGGTGATGCCCCTTAGGGGAATGGTAGCAGCCAATTACTGATTGGTTGCTATTGGCAACTGCAACTTGCATTTAGGCACCTATGTTAGTAAATTAGCCCTAGTACCAATTTAACCCCCTAGGTACCACATGGAATCCCGGCCTGAGTGTCAGTAAGCGTGAGATTTGGGGGGAACACTTTGAATGGGGCCCCTGATCCAATGTTGCACCTTAAAAGGGTAAATGCATTATCCGTGAAGCTGACTTGCCCTTTTTATTCCCGTCTCTATACAGATTGCTACAGTGTGTGACTGGTTAGCGACTTCGGCGCTTATCCACCTTTTTGGATACTGATTTTTTTTCTGGTTTCTCCTCAGTTCACCTTTTCCACCCTTAGTGAACGAGCCTAGAGGAGAGCCAGCGCCTATTGAGGGGGCCCCTTAGGGTTCCCCGGCCCTGGGCCGGCCGGCCGGCCCCCCCGGTCCATCTTTTTTTCCAGCACCTGGAGCTCCATTTGAGAGGTAATGTAGCAAATCCAGTTTATGATTTCTCCTACAGCAAGTCTCGCCCGCATGAAAAAATAAATTGTACATAGAACACAGTATTGGGAAATGCTAAAGTGATGTTTTTCATTTTGTCTTCATAGAAACAACATGTTCAAGCGGCTGAAGTGCTGTTTCTCTTGCTTCGGCAAGGTAAGGGCTTCATCTCTTTCTGCTGTAACAGGACATATTTCATTCTGTGGGAAACTTCATGGAGGGGCAAATGGAAAGGGAACACCTAATCACATGACCTGATAGACTGCCCGCAGCTCAGACTAAGGGGCATATTTCATATTTGTGTCTTTTTTGCATTTTTTTTCTACTTCGACTAAACTCACTAACTGCGGATGTTACCATATTTATTTTAAAAAATCTATTTATTAAAAATGTGATCAAAGATCGAAACAACACGAATACCTAAAATTCATCATTTTAACATTTTTTAATGGGTCGCAAAGCTCAAAAAATTAAGACTGGAATAGTTGGAATGTTTCACTATGACACTTCCCAGTGACTTCTACAGGATCTCGCCAGCAAATGTACCGGCAATGTACTTGTAAATTTATAATAATTAGTCCTCCGGCCCCAGCCAACCTCCAATCGCCTCTGATCCACCCCGTCACCTCCAATTCCCTCCCCCAACTTGCCTCCCTACCCTGCACTGCTAGGTTCACTTGATGTGGGCGGGGATATCATTACTCCGCCCCTATTTGCATCATGCCCCGTATCCTGGGTGCCGCCCCCTAGCAAACATGCCCCCACCCTGGCCGGTATTAGACATAACAAAAGGTGGAAAGCCTAATTGTGCCCCCAACTATCACTAGTGCTGATTCCGCTTTAGTGTAGGGGATACACAGTGTCATACTTGTGTTTGCACCAAATCCCTCATGTGTCACTCAATACTCACTCCTCCATTTATTTCATTATAGTTTTCCTATTTGTGCATTTATTTTCTCTGATAAAACTTTTTTTCTTCATTACAGAGGAAACGAAAGCGGGCAGATAATCCCACCCCTGAATCTGCCATGGTAAGAACTGGGCAACATCATTTCCTAAACACCATTTTCCTAATTACTTGTGTTATCAAAGCCGTGTTATTTCCTTGCCTATAGATTTATATGCACAATAACCTTGATGAGGCTACACTATGTACATAGGGGCCCATTTACAGGTATGGGACCCATTATCCAGAATGCTCGGGACCTGGGGTCTTTCCGTAATTTGGATCTACTACCTAAAGATGGCTAACATTATTTAAACAGTAATTAAACCAAGTACAATTGTTTTGCCTCCAATAAGGATCAATTATATCTTAGTTGGGATCAAGTACAGGTACTGTTTTATTATTACAGAGAAAAGGGAATCATTTAACCATGAAATAAACCCAATAGGGCTGTTCTGCCCCCAATAAGGGGTAATTATATCTTAGTTGGGATCAAGTACAGGTACTGTTTTATTATTACAGAGAAAAGGGAATCATTTAACCATGAAATAAACCCAATAGGGCTGTTCTGCCCCCAATAAGGGGTAATTATATCTTAGTTGGGATCAAGTACAGGTACTGTTTTATTATTACAGAGAAAAGGGAATCATTTAACCATTAAATAAACCCAATAGGCCTGTTCTGCCCCAATAAGGGGTAATTATATCTTAGTTGGGATCAAGTACAGGTACTGTTTTATTATTACAGAGAAAAGGGAATCATTTAACCATTAAATAAACCCAATAGGGCTGTTCTGCCCCAATAAGGGGTAATTATATCTTAGTTGGGATCAAGTACAGATAATGTTTTATTATTACAGGGAAAAGGGAATCATTTAACCATTAAATAAACCCAATAGGGCTGTTCTGCCCCCAATAAGGGGTAATTATATCTTAGTTGGGATCAAGTACAGGTACTGTTTTATTATTACAGAGAAAAAGGAAATCATTTTTAAAAATATGAATTATTTGATTAAAATGGAGATGGCCATGCCGTAATTCGGAACTTTATGGATAATGGGTTTCCAGATAAGGGGTCCAATACCTGTACTTAGGTTTTCTGAGAAAATCTTGCGATTTTTTACGGTTTGTTTTTTTTGTCTCTAAACATTTAAGATAGTTTGGAGTATTTTCTCTAAAAATTTGTTGTTTTTTTTTTAAAAACCATGAACGTATAAAACTTTATATGACTTTTTTTGACTGACAAAAAGTGCGCCAGGTTTAAGCTGGTACCATCGTTTGGATCTGGCAATGCCGTTTGCCACGTGAGTAATAAATAATTCAATAATAAAACACCAGTCCCTGAATATTAAATATAACTGATTTTCACTTCTTTCTAAAAAGCTGAGTTGATTTGATAACTTGACTTTTATCTCTTTACCAGGAACCACCAGAAATCCCTGGCAAAAACACCTGCCAAGTAAGTAGTAAAAAATAAACATACATGAAATGGTTTGGTTTTTGGAAGTTTAGTGAATTTGTTTTGTACAAGGACTTTTTTATATACTAAACTACAAGTATATACAAGTTATAGTAAGTTGATCGGGTAACTTTATTTCTCTTAGGAGGAGATCCCAGAGCCGATAATGGAGCCGGCGATAGAGAACTGCCGGGTAAGCAAAAGAGAGGGGGAGAGTAGGGGCAAATTAAAATCACCCTATATTTTATACAAGACTGTATATTAGCTTCTTTATTACAACATGGAACATCTTTCTCTTACCTTTTTTTAATCAGGAGACTCCAGGAATCCTAGACAAGGACATCTGTCAGGTAAGAAAAAATAATAGGGTCACAATAGAGAAAGATATTTTAAGAGAATATCAAATGCAGATTCACTTTGGGGGGGCAAATTGTTAGGCACCGCCTACTTCAGCGTTGGTGAGTCTGTCCCACCTCCTTATTATGCCCTGTGTTACACAGCAACATACACCTTCTATTTCTCATATATTTGTATCAAATAAGACTTTCCACAACTCTTTGCTTTACTTTGAGCCATGAGAATTTTTTTTACAATCTTTTTTCTGTCTTAAACAGGATGAAGAAGTGATTGGGCAGGAGAGCCCCGACACCGGCCCCTGCCACTCACAGGTAAGCAAAACACAGAAAGAAATCGCCAGCGCTCGGTCTAACCCACGCTGTAGTGTTGACCAGCTGCTAGAAACACACTATTGTGCCAGCGCTCGGTCCAACCCACAATCTGGAGTTGACCAGCTGCTATAAACGATAAAAAGCCATTAAATATACACAAAGAGAAAGAAAGTTTGCCAGCGCTTAGTTTGCCTTTAAAAATAATTTTTACAAAAAATGAGGTGTTAGTACCACACTTTGGCCAAAATATGTAAGCTCACGTGCCACGTCAAGGCCCCTCACTGTACGTGAGTCCTACACTGTCTAATGACTTTGAGTCTGTGATGCAATTCAAATAAAGTCCCCCAGAAAGCAATGTGACTGAGTATTAAGGCCTATTGCACCTACCTTTAGCTCAAAAAGGCTCTAGTGGGAAAGCAGGGAGCTTTTAAGCCCCAGCTCATTAGGTAAGGTAAGCAGGTAAGCAGGTAAGCAGAAAATAACATATGAATGAAAAAGATTTATTTTTATCGTCTTCTCTGCTGATCTGAGGTTTTCTTTCATAACCAGGAACCCTTGGAACAACATGGAGACCCTCCCATCAACACCTGTGAGGTACGGGGCAAAAAGTTTGCAGGGGTCCCAATGTGTTTTTATTTGAGCTACAGGGTTCATGAATAATATCTGTAAAGGATAATAATTATATTTACCTAACAGTCAGTATCTGTAACTTAGCGGTCTTCTATCTCGTATAAATTAGAAAATGAAAAAATGTGATTGGTTGCTATGATTACATCCACTCATACAATTTAACTCATAGGCTGCCACCACATGTGTAGATTCTCGGCCTGTGGATAAACACGGGCTGGGAATCCGACCCCATGTCCCTAAATGCTTCTTGATTTGCCGGCGCCCCGAGCCATTGCGCTGCCTTGGGTTCAGGCAAACAGAGTGGATTTTGGTGGGAAACTCCTGAGTATAGCTCCAGCCAACACAATGGCTCCAGGTGCAGGCACGGCAATAAGCTTTTTGGGGTACAGGGGGAAGATATTCAGCCTGAGTTTATGCACAGGCCTAGAATCCACCAATCAAATGTGCAAATAAGGGAGCAGGGAGCCACTGGGGCCTCTGTACTTACTAATGTTGCAAAACTGTATTTATATTTCCCAGGAGTCACCATTTCAAACTGGCCACGACACCGGCCAGGAAGAGAGCTCAGACGAGCAACTGAGCGAGGAGGAGGAGGACCTTGAGGAGGTTTGAGCTGAATTTAATATTTTTTCTCTCAATATATCATTAGACCATTTTAAACCTCCGAGGCAGCCCCCAATCCCACCACATCATGGAAACTCTTATGTAGGCCCCATTTAACTCTTACCCTGAATGTCACAAGTGCTCAGTGGGGCGGTGGGTCACCACTTTTTGCCTCCGTTACAGCCTCTCAGACCTTCCACATCTTCTCATTGCCCTTCTAGAACATGCAGACTAAAGCCAAGATGCAGGAAGGCTTCACTATACATAGTCCTGCAATCAGAGCAATGAGGGGTTATAAAAGAAAGGACACTGCCAAAACATAACAAGCATCAACCCTGCCCCAAACTCTGCTGTCTCCCCTTATTTATGGGCACACAAACATATACATTTGGGTGTTGCAGTTCTACTTTAAGGTCGAGGGTTGGGTTCATATAACAACAAATAGGAGATATGACAGGAATCTGGCACTAACACCTGCCAGCCTGAAATCTCCAACAGAGAGCGAGTGGCGCTCCGACCAACGACTGCCCCCGTGTCACATTCCTTGTGCCCCTGACTCATTTCATTTTGGGTTTGGGGCTGTTTATTTACCTCTCTGCACTGATTAAATGTTTCCTATGGGGGAAGGGCAACTACCAATACTCTGCACTGGGGCAGTAATCCACGGTGGCCAATAAGATGTTTGCTTTCATGGTTCTACCTGTAGCTGACTGAACAAAGGTAATAGCTATATGGTTGCTATGGGTTACTGCCCAGGTGCAGTTTTGCCCAGTGTTGATAAATGAGCCCAACTGTATCATGTGCTGGCCTCTGTGGCCATTTCACATTCCTGTGAGTAACGAATCTGCCCCTGATTCCCTGGTGGCCAATGGGGGGTGAGGCACAAACGGCTTGCTGTAGCGCTGGCTACATATCCCCTTACCAAATGGGTTTTCCCACTGGCGCACCAGGTAACCAATACAAGAATGAAG